>NW_026962764.1:0-30001 GCF_032445375.1 Bacillus rossius redtenbacheri
CTCAAACTTTAACGTCGAACCGTCAGATGCGAGTGAATTCACATCCATATGTACTCGCGTATTCGAGTCTTTCGGTGCATCGTTAGAGTCATTGGGGTTCAGGACACGCACTTGGTAAAGGCTTCGACTTGGTCGTGATGGTCGGCAAGCCTCCGCTCGGCAGATGGACCGAAAGGTTTTCCGGCCATTTTGGTAGAAGCACTCAAATAAATTAAGACACGACAAAATGCCCAAGATAGCCGTCCGAGATCTCGAAAACTTGGAAGCCGTCTTCGTGGCGACTGATGAAAGAGTGTTTAGAAAGTACCTCTTTCCACTATGGTACGATCAATTACCCGATTACGATTCAAAAGTGGCTGCTCTTCAGTTGGGGCGATCGCGCGTTGTCGTTCGAAAGACTGTCGAGGGAGACCACGGAAGGTGCAATTGCAAAAATATGTATTTTTACAAAGTACTGACTGCTGATGTCATGAATCATGTACTTGGTCATTGTGACTTTGCTCCGCAATTCATCATCACACCGAGCTCGTGCCGCGGATTACACAATTGGTATTTCGATACCGAGACACCAGATGTTACCGGCGCCGATGTGTATTGGGCGTGGAAAATGAATAGTATCATTACGATTAAAAACGAAGCTTATTTATATCCGCCACATTGGACGGAACTAAAAAATGATATATGCACACCCTCTTTATACCAGCGGCCAGAACGGCTTGGCAGGAAAGTAAACTTCCTCTCAGCGATTCGTTCTTTCTTGTTCCCGTGATCAACAATCTCGTACCTGTCCCGAAAAATAAACCCTCGCGCGAATCGTGGATACATGATATTTTTTCACACAGAGTTGTCGTGTTGATAAAAAGTGGATCAGCCAAAATATTCGATCATCAAGGCATTAAAAGCCCCGCGTCTGATGAATTGTGTCTGCGGTACAAATTCACCGACATCATCACAACAATCCGCTACTTTTGAATGCGAATTAGAACAATGTGCTCCGTTGCCCCTTGTTTCTACCAGGACAGATCAAGAAATAATGGTGACCGACTTGTATAGTTGGAAAGGAGTTTCTTTGGTGGATCTCAATTTCGCGCAACGACGAATTATGTTGAAACGATTCATTAGAAATTATTCGAAAAATAACCAGCTCACCATGCAACGTAGGCAAAGAGGAGCGTTTTCAAATATGTGTTTTAAAAGAAGCGCAAATAGAACAGTTGGACGCCTTGGTCCTACGTTTGAAGGTCCTACATTTGAATACGGGCTACATCTAAAATTCAAGTATATAGTAATTTCACGAAGCGAAGTGGGTTGGCAACAAATAATTTACGGACGACGGAAAGTTGCAATTTTTAGACTTGGAGATTAAGAAAATATTCCTATCTTCCCTAGGTGTGAACAATTGCCACAAAACAAAGATAAACTCAAAACATTGCAAAATATGGTGCGTGAGAAAATACACAAATGGGATTCTTTGTTTGGATAGATATATCAGTCTTTATTCAGCATTAAAAAATACATCAATCCATACTATACTGCCTGACGATCGTACCGGCGGGCCATGCGTCGAAACCACGGATCTTCATACTCCGCTTCTCTAATTCTTCTGATAGCGACAGCTCGTCGGTGATATTTTTTGCATCGGGATACCAATCGAATGGTGGTTCGCTAATTTCTTCTTTGGACACATCAAAAGGCACAAACTGTCCACCTTCTACACTCAGCCTTTTTGCGACTCACATCGAACCTCATGGATCGGACAAAGTCGCCGGTACCCATCGAACATCTTGGCTACCTGAAGTTGTTTCTCATTTGTCGGTTTGAGAGATGCTTTTATTGCGCGCAACTGGATGTTCAACGATTTGGATACAGAAGCTATCCTGGAATCTTTCTTAAAAAAAAACGCTATTCTTGACGACGTTGGACGACATTGTAGGGTAACCAGCGTGCAGGCGAGGTGTACAAGGAGAGAGGATTGTCGATCGGCGCAGGATCGTACCCAAACAAATGTTCTCCTAGGGGAGGTAGTTGTATAGTCGAATTTGGCTTACCGATTCCAATTTCGCCGTTGCTGCCGCACAAACCGCGAGGAATAATTGTGTCCGGGTATATTTGTACAAACCTCGATGGTGGGACGCGGCGTAGTGATGTTGGCAGCGGAAAGTTTGTAAGCACAATGTAGCGTCAAAGCACCACTTTTTCCGAACTCTTCATGATCGATCCAATCTGGCTCCTTTCCGGTGACGAGCAAATCGAAGTAATGCGTGGCCAGATGATCAGCGACGACAAACAAACGACTCTTCACCTCGCCGAAATCCATCGGCTTTATATCTTTGTACGATTGCAGGTGGTTCGGGTGTCTCCGTGAAGACGGTCTTTGTCCACTTGATTTCAGCCAGGCATTTTGTTCGCAGACTCTTCGTTCGGTAGCGTGCGCTATCGTGAAGCGTCTCGATGGTTGTCCCAAGTATTTTTTTATTAATTCACAATTTATCACGATTCTCATTGTGCACAGATCCTTACTGATTGCAAACCCGCGCAGGCTCACCCAGAGATACTGGACCTTGCAATTGAACCAGGTGAATATCGCGTGGAATCGGTGCGAAATTGACCAACAAAATGGAACAAAACACATCGCAAATAATGCGGCACATATTGGAAACCGATCGTATATCACTGGCCGATTCTAGGTTCGATAGTGAAGCTACTCTTGTCAAATAAGAAAACAACGCTTCCGTTGGCAGCTTTTTAGGAAGACGCAAGATAAAGTTTTGTCGCGCGTTATACTCTTCATCTTCAGACGAGGAGGAAGAGGACGTATTGTCCTCGTTCCTAGAGTTTATTATCGTCAGCATTGGTGCAGTTGTGGAAATGCTCCGAAACGAATTCCCGCTTCTAAATCGGTTAGTATTTTTACTACGGTTTCGGTATTTGATAACCTTCTTTGATAACCTTCGAATCAAAAGACGTTTTGCACATGCTAAAATGGCGTCAACGGATGGAGTTTTGAAGTTTCTCAAAATAAAGCATACGCATAATTCTACGTTCACGTTGCTCCAATCATCAATTGCATACTCGCATGATAAAAAATCTAAAATTTCCCAACACCAAAACCTGACCGTTGATCGGTTCATCAATTCCACGCAGAAACCGCGGATGTTACGTAGTTGAGGATGGCATTCAAAGTTTCTTGCCGTGTTTGATCCAACAGCTTGATTCCGCACTTCTTGGCTATTTCGCAAACGATAGTGAGTAAGCCATCTCCGTCAACATTATCTTCTTGGTCTTGAATTTGCCTCAATTCGCCGATGAACATTTCGGCGCTTTGCCCAGTGATGGGGCTGTGAAGCCTGGAGAGGGCGCGAGCTATTGCGTTCCGCAACGGCGTTTCGGGTGTCGGGCCATCAATCTCCAACCGGGGTCGTTTCTGAGACGGCTCGCTGCATTCTAGTCTATGCATGATGTTAGATTGCGCTCTGAGAACATTCCCCGAAGTTGTGTTTAAATTATGAGCTTTGCGTAACTTCTTTATGGTGAATTTATAATTGGGGTTCCGCTGCATGTATCCATTAACGCCCATGTTTGGAACGTTGTTTGGGAGCGGGTCGATGTACTCCAATTTGAGCGGTACCCCATATTTCAGGCAGCACACTGCCGCAGATCGCAACATGCTCTTTTCGGGTAAGGTGACCACCCTGGGATCTGTGGGTGAGCTGTTTGTGAATAGAAATCCGGAGGAAGCGCATCGCTTTCTGGGTACCATTAGCGATTGCGGTGGTAGAACTATGGCTTTGGAATCTCCGGAAAGAGACCAGAGCAGACGAGAGTCGTTGCCATTATCTTTTTTGTGGGGTGCGAGTATTTCACCTTCCGGATTTGTAAAATATGTATTCAAAGCAACTCGAAATAGATGCAACTTAACTTCTAGAGGAAAGCCAGTAGTAGTTTTATCATCTTCGGCCAAGATTCTTAGGTAAACAACACCTCGATCGCAGGGCTCAACCAATGCCGGGATACAATCGGAATGCGAGCTTGAAAGCATCAGAATGTGACCTTTAGGTACAGCGAATCTCACACCAGTCTTGATTAAGCAAGGTTTGTTTATTTCGGGTATGGAAATCCTCAGAGTGTTATCGAAAACATTCAGTTTGGTGCTCTCGCCGTGTAACTTGAATGCCACAGATTTAGAGTTCCCTTTTACGGGAATCGATGATGGATCAAGAGGTTCGATGGGACCACGTTGAAGGTCGTTGAGAGCAATTAGTGGTTGGGAACGATCCCACAATTCATCTATTGCGCCAGAGAGCGACAATAGAACGTCTGAAGGAGAATCCATTTCGAAGCGTTTACGCAGCAAGCTGATAATTATAATACTCATTATCAGAATTTAGCGTAACGGGATTTCAGCCTGAAAGATGCGTGCCTTCAAAGTTGTCGTGGTGTTATTTCTCGCGGTTGGAGTTATACAATGTCAAGACGTTAACTCGACCTCGACTTCGACCGAGTCCACTGTATCCTCCACCACCGAAACTACATCAACTCATTCCACCAATACCTCAAGTATATCTTCTACCACAACCGAAACAACATCAACTCCCTCTTCTACCGAAACAACATCCACGACGACTCCCTCTTCTGCCGAAACGGTTTCTACCACAACAGAAAACACCACCACGTCCACAATTACTCCGAATAGCACAACGGTATCTACCTCGACCACAACTCCCAATGCAACCGATTTCCATTGCCCCAGCGGTTGCGATTGTCTGTACGAATTGGGTACCGTAGTATGCGTAAACAAAAATGTATTAGATTTTAGAGGGTTTATATTTGGGAGGAAGACGCAAAGTGTTTACCTGGTTGCGGAAGAAATATATATAGACAACGATACCTTCAATTCTGCTTATGAATTATATTCGTTCGGTTTGATTGCCAATAACACTATAATCATTACAAGCGAAATTGCAAAAAATTGTACATATCTTCAAGAGGTGACTTTAGGAATGCCTATATCGTTCATACAAAGCAACACATTTGAAAGTCACACTGGTCTCAAAACGGTTAACCTAAAAAATACAAGACTAAATTGGCTTATGCAAGAAGATACTCTACTAATTTTGCCTACGGTACAAACGATTAGTTTGTTACATTCGGGTTTGAGATTCATGAGTGAACGCACTTGGGACGCGCCGAATGCATTGACTTTCGACATAAATTCGGATGACGACGCAAAATTGTTGAGTAGAGAAGTTATCGCCAGTTTGCCGGGTTTGGTTTACGTTGAGACTCCGTGCCAGACTTGCGATTACCTTAACTTTTGGGAGAGCATTAGGTACGCGATAGACCAAAATATAGCCACGAGTTGCTACAACGATTATAATAACTGCTTCCCCATGAAAAATCACGCCAGTTCGCCGCGGACGTGGTGGAGATGGTGGTGATCGTCTTTGACGCACAATGGATGAATACGAGACGGCGATATTCATTGAAATTCACGAATTCGCGTGGAACTTTGCTCTCGAAACACTCGTCGTTGTACCCGAGGTCATCAGTTACTACGAGTCCGGCGCACGCGTTCGACAAGATTCGGTGACCGATCTTCAATTCTTCGTGGAAAAGAAGACCACAATCAAAGAATGCCGCTTCTTGACCATGATTCCCTACAACGAAGAACGTTTCCTTTTGGTGCCATCACGCCGCAGACGATCCCGAGAATGTGAAACGTACGATCCTAAAGGGGATACCATCACATCGGTCGTGGTTCGTTACGTCGTCAAAAAATTTGGCCGCCTTCGTATTTCGCTCGAAAAGCAACTATCTTGCAATGGAAGTATAAAACTTTTCATTCGAGGCGACATTGAATATGACTCGGATGTGTTTGCATCTTGGAATAAATTACGCGAGGCAGAAGCACATTTAGTCTCCGCACTCATGGGCGACGCGACCATGCGCGATACGTTGTATAAATCATCAGAGTGTGATTTTTTCGATGCTATCAATCCAAAGGATCTCATGAGCATCAAATGTCGAGTGTTTTCAAAGTTTTCCGACAATTCTCTCAATCCCAACAACGTTCTCCACCTCAAACCCAAGTGGGATGGCTTTAAGGCTCGGGCGGTAGTTGTCAAGAGCAACGACGATGAAATTGTGCATTTGGATGATCTCGGGAAGTTCGACGTGATTGGGGGGCATTTCTTAAGACCTGTAACCGCGTATAAAAACCTCATCTTCCAAACGGAAGTTGTATCTACGCCCGAAAGTGAGCCTAATTTGTTGGTAATTACTGATGTTTTGGGAGTCGTTTGTTCGGGGAAACAATATATGCCCTGCCCAGAAGACGTTTTGGTATTTTTTAAATTTTTAAAACCAAAAATAGAAAATCACATTGTCAATATCAGAAACGGACATTACAAGTTGACGGTTACAGAAACGATACCACTAGACCTTGTGGACACTCCCGTTCCTCATACCGATGGGTTCATAATTGTCGGTGGTGGGAAAGAGTATAAATTCAAAATTCCCACCATAGATCTGCGAGCCAAACAAACAGGTCTGTATTTGGATGATCCAGAAGAACGAGTACAGAAATTTCCACTACCGGAAGAAGTGACTCCCGATGGCATCGGTGGTATTTACGAAGTGTGTCAAGTAAAAGATAAAGTCATGGTGTTAAGACGTCGTTACGATAGAATATTCAGTAGCACAATAGATGAGTGGAAGTCTTATTTAAAAGAAAGAGATTATTTGAGGTCTGTTTTGAAATCTTACAAAAGCCGAAAAGATCAATCCCGAGAATGAGTTATTTGTGTACCGAATACGACAAACACCCTTCAAATATTGATGATGAAACTCGCTTCGCCGGTTTAACGGAAGAGCAAGTTAAATTTTACAGTGCATTATTAAATGCCGTCAAAAATAACAAATCTAAAATAATGGTATTGGATGCTCCACCGGGAACGGGAAAAACGTTCCTCTTGAAACGAATATTTCACACAATTCCCACATCTATTTGCTATTCTGCTTATACGCGCGAATTATGTTACAATGTGGGAATTTCACTGCATCCCGATCGCACGTGTATGACAACGTGTAAATTAATGAATTACCTGTTTGATATCGGATACGTCGCATCGAAAAATGCGTGGGTCAAATTTTCTTCGAAAGATTCTTCCAACGAAGCAGCCGAAAAAAGAGCCGCTTCGGCTAACCTCTCGTGGAGAGTGGTTGTGGTGGACGAATACACAGTTTTGGCACCGTTGCTGTTGAAGACTCTAATGTTGATGGTGCGTAATAATAGAGTTGTGATTATTTTCGCCGGTGACAGATGTCAACAGGCGCCGATTCAAAAATCTAAATTTGAAAAGGCGTCAAATTATTCACTCATTACCAACACCGAGTCGAAAGCATTAACGTACACACTAACAAAACAGATGCGCGTCTTGGATGCCGACTACTCCCATATTTTAAACGATATCAGGAGCAGGATAATCCAAACGGGAGGTAATGTCGTCGCGCTTAATTTTAAGGAAAAAGTGAACCTGATTCGACAAATGGGTGTTGAATTACTTTTACCCAAACCAAGTGTTGAAGCGATGTATTTATCCCAATACCATAAAAACATCAAGCGCCACATAGAAGATTTGGTTAATTCTCATCGAAAGAAAATAATCAGAATTCCATTTGCCATTAAAAACACAGAGAAAAATTGGGAATCTCCAAAATGTCTGAACGAAATGCTCGCTCAGTCCAAATTTATAGATGCATTGTACATTCACGACGACTTTACATATTTATGGCAGCCCGAACGATCAAATGGGCAATTGATTCCTGTAAAAGCTAAATTTGAGAACGGACACGTGTTCGTATATAAGCAAGGTGTGAAGCTACAGCGACTTCAGCGATTGCGCTGCTCCCAGGATAATACACACCCAGAATTAATGGAAATCTTCTCTCTAATGTGTACTAGCGTCTATCAATTTCCTATAAGACACTCGGCGCAAACTTATCATGCCATACAAGGCAAAACTATTGAGTGTGAAAAATTGGAATTGGATCTCGACGCCAAATCTTTGAATGCTATTTACGTAGGACTATCCAGAGTGCGGAGAAGATCGCAACTCGGTTGTTTACTCTCTACAGATAAAACTTCCATTATTGCAAGTTTGCATTACGATGATGGGTTTTATTATCAAATTCCACGTAATCATCATCTGAATAAGGTTTTTTCACATTGGCCTGTACAGCTTGAACAATATACAGACATTAAGTGGAAGAGCAAAGGCCAAAATCGTTTCGTGTGTGATCAAGCACCACCGCCATGAATATCGTAGATTCCGTTAACGGAGCTACCATCCAGCCCCCGGACAATGCGGGATCCATTGTTTTGGAACCCAGATTGGTAGTGGGTGGGGTGACGTTGTTGGCATTGGTTTTGTTATGCTTCTGCGGTGGTGCGTGTTGTAAAAGATATCTGTGCAATAAATCAGTAAAATAATTTTTTTTTGTGATTATATCTTCTAGTTCGAACGTCGTGCACAATCGCAAATTCATGAATTTGCGTTCGTACATGATGTAGAATCACAAATTCATGAATTTGCGTTCGTACATGATGTAGAATCGCAAATTCATGAATTTGCGTTCGTGTACCGTACACAATCGCAAATTCATGAATTTGCGTTCGAACATGTTACCTGATCGCAAATTCGTGAATTTGCGTTCGTGCACCGTGCACAATCGCAAATTCGTGAATTTGCGTTCGTGCACCGTGCACAATCGCAAATTCACGAATTTGCGTTCGAACATCATGTAAAATCGCAAATTCATGAATTTGCGTTCGAACATGTTACCTGATCGCAAATTCTGCACAATCGCAAATTCACGAATTTGCGTTTCGAACATGTTACCCTGATCGCAAATTCGTGAATTTGCGTTCGTGCACCGTGCACAATCGCAAATTCGTGAATTTGCGTTCGTACTTCTAGCACAATCGCAAATTCGTGAATTTGCGTTCGCGCATCGTACAACCAACGTCGACAAATGCAACAGAATAAAGAACGAAAAAAATAATTAGTTTCTAGAAATTTTATTTATAAAATCATCCAAGTCATTACAAATTGAATACGGAGAACGTACAGCACGCTCCAACACCTCTCCAATCAAATTTCCAACGTCCCAAGTCTTGATCCAAACAATGCTCCGTCACAACAAGGGCAAAATTAGCAACGTCTTGTACCAAATGAGCCAGAGGATATACGACATTAGATTTTTCTGACTTTATCCAACTCACCCACGATTCTTTGGAGTTTAGTACGCGGACATGAGCTATGATGCCCTTCAAAACTCTGAACATTACACTTCGCAGGGCGTGAAGGCCCGGATAGAGAACGGTAAAGTTTAACAATCTGTGCATTTACCGGGTTCTCGTCGTCCAACATATCCACGGCGGCGCCTGTGGATGTGGGAGGAGTGTCTATCATAAGCCATTGTGCAAAGAATATGAGGGAATAAATTTCTTTTGGGGATGGGACGTGTGTCCATTTCGAGGCGGTCATTACCGAAGGATCCAGTTGGGGATTCCTGTCCATACATGCTTTGGTCAAGAGCCAGGGTGGTGCTCAGGTCTTGCTCTGAACATTTCAGGGCTTTGCGGGAGGTTGCTTGAATGAACATTGCGCACGCTAATTTGCACAAAAAACTATTCACGAATATTTGTAGGAAAATCTTAGGAAAGATAACATCTTCTCCGTCGTTGGAATGATAAGTGTCGACTGCGGGAATCTCATCTTTGAACAATTCAAAAAGGCGGTCACCCGACATCACGCAACTGTTATCCTCGCGCTTTACGCAAAGTTCTACCTGAGTAATAAAGTTTTTCATCATTTGATAACCTGAATACGGAGATGTTTTAACTCCTTTCCCCCCCGTGACATCTTGGAAAACATCTCGCCAGGTAGGGGGTTTGGAACCTTTTGGAATGGACACTTTTCTTTTGTATTTGGGAGCTATTATACCCGGAGGCTTTTTATTTGTGTTCCTCTTACCTTTTTTGGGCACCCCGCTCTGCTGGTGGAACAAAGGCTTCTGAACTTAATTTCTTTGCCAACTCAAACCCCGGCAGTTAATTTTAATTTTATCAATGGGCCTCTATGCCTAAATTATAAATTTTTGATCGCGTTAGCTTATATTCTGGGTTTTTAGGAGGACTACGTTTTTTTGCTTGGTTGCTCATTATTAGTTGAAACTAATTTCGGTTTTTTGGCGGCAGATTTTGACGCTTTGGACTTTGAAACGGGCGGCTTTTGAGTATCTGTTTTAACCCTTCTTTTCCTTTTGTACACTACTACTGGCGGGACGCGTACGTTTTGTTGGGCGCTTTGGTGGTGGGGGGATGCTGGGTGGCGGTGGCTCGTCATCGAGGATGAGGATGACGATGACGATGACGAGGAAGATACGGACGGGCGCCCGCTCCACTCGTGGCGAGGGCGCTGAACGTTGGTCTTCTTCCCTCGATGTGGACGACACACCGAGTAGGATTCGGAGGGTGATGGTGATGCTTCGCGTCGAGGAGGAGGCGATGGTTGACGTTGAGGGCGATGGTGGCGGTGATCCAGTGGTGGTTGAGGGTGGTGGCGTGGGGTCTTGCTCATGTATCGGAGGACCTCTGTCAATGGATGGCGGTGATTCCGGCGTATCCCTCCTGTTTGGATTTGGTGATCGGGCTGGGGGATGATGATGTTTGGATTCGTCGTCTGTTGCCTTTGATGATGGCGGTGGCGATTCTGGAAGAATCATCTTGTCTATTCTTGGTTGTTTTTTGGCTGGAGATGTATCTTTTCGCTTTTTCGCGTTTTGGGCTAGAAGTGCTCTGTGTTGTAGGGGATGACGATGGCCTTATATCATCTATGTTGATGGTCGATAGCGGTGCTGGTTGTTCTACAATTAATGCATCCATGCCACCCCCCGCTAGAATTGATAATGTATCTGAAAGTTCCTTATCCACTTCGCTGGTGCAATTTACATATTTATTGGAAGGCTCTAATTCAGACAATAGATCTGTGATAAAATCATCTTCGAGTTCATTTACACTTGCAGCAATAGTGGCAGGTTCCACATGCTCAGGCTCGGCAACTTCAGATTCTACTACAGCACTCTTTGTAACAGGTACCTTGTTGTGTGGCTCCGGGATGACATCACTGCAAACGCTTCCCTGCGGATGATGAAGCGAAGCTGTATCGAGACATCTTGGCTGGAACAACCTCCTGGTACCACTTGCGAAACTGCACGTCTTCGTCACCATCTTTCATTAATTCACTCACTTTATATTGATGAACCTTTAATATATGTTCGCCTAGATGAAAACTAGAAATTAAATTGTTGTTGACACAATTTGCATTTTGTACACTCAGTATCAGTACCGTTGACGGCGAACCAGCATAATTTCTTCTGAATTTTCTTCCTCTTGGAGTTTAGAGATTTCAAAACACGACGCAGACCTGATACTAGCCCAACCACCGTCTTGTCACAAATATGTTCATTTCTTCTAATGTACTCCTCGATGCCACGCGAAACTAAATCGATTTCTTTGAGAAAAACACAATGAGTGCGTTTATTTAGCAAATCTGCATACGAAGACGGGAGCCCGGCCTCCCGACATACGCCCGCCATCATGTTTAAAGCGAAACTGATAGTCACAGTAGAAACGTTCGGCGCAAATGACTTATCTAAATTCTACAGATTAAAAATTTGATAAACTAATCTTTGCCAGAGCGTCGGAATTAAGCAGCTTATCTTACAATCGCTAGAAGTTTAGCTTGATTGATAGCGTGTTTAAAGTATTTACTCGCATGTGACGATCCATCAAACTCTAATCTCAAAATAAAGCGACCACATATCTGAGAATTTTCAATAACGCGCTATATACACACTAAGGTTCCGTTAACTATACTTTAAATACTTATTAAATTTTGGCATACTCTGAACTCACCATTTATTAAAAATACACATTAATTTCAGCGCTTAACGTTTCTTCGTTTCTTAAATACCTCCTCGCTTAACTTATATATAAGCGCCGTTTGTTTGAAACGTCTACACAGTACGCCAACTACCAGAACATCATGGATGCCTACGCCAGACACGAAGCTGCCCCTAGACGAGGCCGAGGAATCTCTGAAGGATAAGGTACTTGAATCTTTAGAGGAATGCTAATTGTCAATCCGGCTTTACTCTGTGCTCTGGGTCTGAGTTTATTGAGTAATATGGAAGAGCGTGTAGACAATAATTATGCAAAAGATGCTCTAACTGATGTTCTACAGCACGCTACAAACACTCATTCTCAAATATGTAAAGCTCTGCGTATTCAAAGGGAGCGTTCTATGCAAAAAGTTTTGTCCTCACATAATAAGGCTAGAGCCATTATGAAAAGTGTTGTTGATGAAAAGAGCAGACTTCATAAAGAGAAAGATCTTTAACTGGCATCCAGACAACTCCATTTTATACAAAATTTTTGAATTATCAAGAATGTGGGATATGCAGATCTCAAGTGAGGAAAATACGTTTTTGCAAACCTATGAATTGTGTTTCCTTTGCATGCACTGTGCATTGAATGTGCAGATAACATCATCATGCGAAGTAAATAACGGTAAAATTAAATGTCCGTATTGTAATTGTGATTCAGAAGGTATCGAGAGCTTCGTGTACAGAAAACCAGAATATTTATAAGTCAATGGGACGGCAAAAGAGATAGAGCAACCAACGAGTTGATGGATAACCTTACAGATGATGTAATAGAGGCGGAACTGGGCATCGTACATGATGAGGATGGTGACGAGGACGGGGAGGTTCGCGAAGAAATTAGACAACCAGCTAGACAACGCACAGCAGCCAGAGGAGCGGCAGGCGGGGCAAGCTGTCAATCGAGAAGAAGAAGAAGACGAGGCGACTTCGTTTGGAGCGAGCTCTGGATCGAGACCTGCGTGCATTCCTCTCCGAGCCAATCGTCATCCCCCACCAACACCTTCCACCTCGGGGGAGGGTCGGCGCAGGCGCTTCGGTACATCCAGACGCTCGGCGAGAATTGACCAACAGGGAAAGCTCATAAGAATGTATTTTTTTGAATAAAAATTGTTTTTATTAGTTGGATTGTTTATTTTCCATATCTATGATCATGGTGTAATTGATGTACGAACGCAAATTCGTGAATTTGCGATTGTGCACGGTGCACGAACGCAAATTCATGAATTTGCGATCAGGTAACATGTACGAACGCAAATTCATGAATTTGTGATTCTACATCATGTACGAACGCAAATTCGTGAATTTGCGATTGTACACGGTGCACGAACGCAAATTCATGAATTTGCGATCAGGTAACATGTACGAACGCAAATTCGTGAATTTGCGATTGTGGCACGGTGCACGAACGCAAATTCATGAATTTGCGATCAGGTAACATGTACGAACGCAAATTCATGAATTTGTGATTCTACATCATGTACGAACGCAAATTCGTGAATTTGCGATTGTGCACGGTGCACGAACGCAAATTCATGAATTTGCGATCAGGTAACATGTACGAACGCAAATTCGTGAATTTGCGATTGTGCACGGTGCACGAACGCAAATTCATGAATTTGCGATCAGGTAACATGTACGAACGCAAATTCATGAATTTGTGATTCTACTTCATGTACGAACGCAAATTCGTGAATTTGCGATTGTGCACGGTGCACGAACGCAAATTCATGAATTTGTGATTCTACATCATGTACGAACGCAAATTCGTGAATTTGTGATTCTACATCATGTACGAACGCAAATTCGTGAATTTGCGATTGTGCACGGTGCACGAACGCAAATTCGTGAATTTGCGATTGTGCACGGTGCACGAACGCAAATTCATGAATTTGTGTACGAACGAAAAAAAACATTAATACCCAAAAAGTGTATTATCATTTGTTTAAATTTGCATTATCGCACTCGCAATCATCTTGGTAAAAGGAAATCAAATCCTTTTCTTCAACTACCACTATTGAATTATAAGATGGACTGGTATCGTTTGCACGTCGAATAAAACTAGGATTCGGTTGAATAGTGTTGTTATTTGCTGGTGTATTATGACGAACAAATGAGCTCGCTACATTGTTGATTCCAATTAATGGAGACCGGCTTTCTGATGAATTCGATGCTCGGTTACTTGTAACGCCAGTTCTATTTCGATCAGCTATATTAATTGAATATTTAGACGGTGGATTAATAGAACAAATTTTTATATCCGGCACCGGGGTTTCAGCTGTATTGCAGGTGAGGTTGATGTCGGCGCTCGACTGGTTTCGTCCAATGTTTGATGAAATTTGACCACCGGCAGAATTTGCTGCTCTGTTAACCCCGTATATAGATGCTGCATTCATAATTGCCTGACCAACAACTTCGATTTTAGCCTGCGTAGAGAGATCTCTAAAAAAAACTTGTTCTGTCATTTCACACGTTCTTGAATCCATTCAACGATTCGTAAGATGATGTACCAGGGGAAGATTATCCTCAAAGTCCCTAACCCTTGAGTTTGCTTGAAATTTGCAGAATGGCGGATATACTGAAGGTTCGTCTGTAGCAATCACTTTGGCGGGATCTCGTGCTCAAGGAAATTTTGTAGTTTTCTCAAAGACTTTGTCGGTGGTCAGGCCGTATTTTATTCTGAAATAAGCCAGATCAAAGCATGGCAAGTCAAGGGAATTTGCCAGAAAGGCGTAGGGTGCGACGTGCAGAGCGTATTCCTTTACCGAGGCTTTTAATTTGGCACGTGGCGTGTCCCGCCTGGGCGATTCTTTTCAATATTTCGTTTGCATCAGAATCGATAATAATGATAATGTTGAGCTTTTCCTCTCTTAAAAAATCTAGCACCGAGCCAAGATTATGCATGCGAACATATTGCAGGCAGACTCCGTGCGGCTCCAATTCCGGGTGAATGCTGGCAAAGCAATGTGGTTCGGCTGGCGCGTGATAATGAGTAATTAGGTAATAGGCCCATCTGCCACGCAATATTAGATATTGGCGAGCGGTCGAAAACGACATTTTTCGAGGACTGCATGGCCATTAGGCCTTCAAAGAGGTATCTGTGAGCTACGATTGGCGAGAGGTTATAATACCTCATCGATTCACCCAACACCATATTTATCTTCCACCACGGGAACTTGTTGACTAAGGTCGTTTGCCACAAGCCGAGGGCACCGTCAATTGCCACAGTTTTTTTGTGGGGATCAAATAAGTTGTGCATGGCTTTAAGCTCTTCTTCCATAGAGAGGTAGGTTAGGAATCTGGTCTTTGGGAGATGTGTGATGCCTTTCGAAATGCTTAGATTCCAATTCTTTCAGCTCGTCACGTTCGCCGTCCTCGTGCTCGGTGTAAAGATTACCGATATCTTTGTCGGGACAATCGATAACGTCACGGTGGTTGAAAATACCTAGGCCCCTCATGATGCCCCTCAGTCTAATCGTTGGCGACGAGTGAGTTACTATACACATTACCAGTTTGTTAATTGCTAAAAGTATGGATATAGAAACGTGTGATGATGCTGCGCTCTTGGAATTGTTTGAAGACAACGGGATTTTGGGACAAGACGAACAGCCAAGTCCCCACGATGAGCGAGCCCTGTGCATGATATTCAATGAAGGGAACAATATCTAGACGGAATCGTGGAGCTCCTTCGGATCGATCTGTCCATGTTGGACGATATCATCAAATTGAGAATGAAACAGGCCCAAGTTGGAAAACACACATCTGCGGAACTTCGACATGTGCGGGGCATGACAAATAATCTAGAGTTGGAAAAATCATGGTTCCGCCCCGTTGTGAATAGGTGCGAATTTAAGTTCCACGAACTCGATTACCTAAGCGGCGGTAATCTAACCAACCCCAACTGGTGGGCGATGCCCGAAGATGCGCGAAGGCGGCGTGTTCATTTCTTGGATTTGGGTGCTGCCCCCGGAGGCTTTGCCGCTTCGGCGTTGCGCATCTCAAGATTCGCTCACGGATGCGATCCTTTTGTAACTTGTGTAAGTCTAGAATCGGCAGGTGGTGTCATCACGATGGATAAAAATTTGCTGCTGGATCCCGGCATATGTTTGACAAAAAATGGAGATATCTTGTCTGATGAAACCAGGGGAAGAGTGTCTAGACAGAGCACTTTTAATTGGCGGATTTGACGTTTGTATGGGTGATGTAGCCACAGAAGTGGATCGCGATCGCCAAGAAACACTGCATCTCAAATTGTTTTGCCACGAGTCGTTGTTGGGACTGCAATGCTTAAAACGTGGGGGGTTTTTCCTGTTAAAACTTTTTGACTGTTTCACCGAGCCGACACAATATTTAATTTATCTGCTACACAAGTGTTTCATTTCTACAATGTTGGCCAAGCCGTTGACGAGCAGACCCGCTAACTCTGAGATTTATTTGATGGGCACGTGGTATTTGGGTACCGAAAGTTGCGACGAATATTTGGAGAGTATCGAGAAGCTGGCTGCAGAGTCTCCTCAAGCAGACGATCCCTCCGCCGAGGCGCCATCCGTAAAACGCTGCAAATGAGGAGTTTGAAAAATTTAAATTACAGTTGGATTATTGGTTGTATGAGCGAGTCAAACAGCAACTCAGGAATCTGGAATTGATGTCGCTGGCGTTCGAAGGAAAAGTAACGCCTCCAAGAGAAGCCCGACAGGCGCGATCGTTCAGCAAAATGGATTTCTAAATGGGGTTTGAACCCACACTTGATACGACCACTACAAACTCCATCATTTCGCTTTCCACCAAATCCCCCACGCCTTCACCAAGAGAGACCTCTTTCGACGGTTTAGAACGTCCTTTGAAGCGCTTCGAAATCGTTGGCGTATGCTTCCAATTGGTTCATATCCATGTGACGCATGATTATTTCTCCCCGTATGGTTGGCGTCAAATATTGGTGAATTCTGAAGAGAGCTGGCTATCGGTACCAAGAGACCCTCCCATATAACATCTGGTGGTGGCAGTTTGAAGGCCAAGTTCTGTAGGCTTTTCATGATTTCTCTGTAATACATTTCGTATAATTTGACAACTCTGTCTTTGTTCGACATACCAAATGTCAGAATGTTCGGAAACATCGATTCGTAACGAACTTTGAGATCGCTAGTTTTGTCGAAATACATGTCCAAATCCGCACTCGTATTTATTTTAGCCAACCAAGGAAATTCTCTTTTTGCACTGTTCCACGCATTCACGCATCTCGGGCTTACCTCCGTTGATAACAGCTCGTAATCGGGCCTCCTGGTGAGAAGGTCCATCAGGCAGACAACAGAGTGTGGAAAGACATTGCTTTACCATCAACGCCCTTTGGGAATTGTGAGATGGAAATTAATTCGTGAATTAAAACTTGCGCGACAAAGTAAATGCTCATACCAACGTGTGTTGCTTCTCGACTTTTTTGGAAAACCCCACGAAACAGCACGCAAATGCGTGCAGGTTTTCCAGAAGAGAATTTAAAGGTTCTCCATTTGGATCGTAAGCCAGAAATGGCCTTGGTGACGTGTGAGTCTGTAAGGTTCAACATCAAAGCTGGTTCGTTTATATGATCAAGAAAACTGTGCACGACAAGAGCAATCCCGCCTGACTCTTTGTCAACTCACCTGCCGAAGTCGCATGCATCAAATTTTTGTTGGCACGCTGTCTGAGTAACTCTACCTCTTCCCCAAAAGTCCTTGTTTGGGGGAGGTTATCGATTTCGACAATCTGATGCAATAGATTAGCGAATGATTGACACCATAATTCTGCATCGCCTCGCTTCACCGCCGCTTCGATTGGGACATACTTATCTTCCACGAGGCAAGGATTGTTGTTTCCGTATCTTCTCATTGGTGCTAAGAATTTGTAGTGAATCCATTCTTCGGTCGGAGGTCTGTCGCCTATATAAAAACTGGTAGATGTTTGAAGAAAAGGAGTTTGCCCCTCGTCACCAGCCATGTCGGGACTCGTAGTTTGTATCTGTGATTTACCCAGTGCGTCTGAAATGGGCGATACCTTCGTGAGTTTCATAACGACAGAGTACGATGCTCTATTGTCTAAATACATCGTGCGGGATTGTCCCTGCTACGATGTTTGGCGAACCGAGGGACGGCTTCTTGACGGACATATTTAAAAAGACGCAAAAATTACTTTGCATGCGCAGTAATACCGGACATTGAAAAATACGGAGAAGTCACCGTAAATCATAAGCTCATCCCGATTCTTTTGGGTTCGGATGTTGACAAGTCCATCAGAAGAGTGTGGTGTTGTCCGGATGATAGGAAGATGTATGGTGCCATTATAGTTTCGGGCGTTGTTCAAATGATACCAACGTTCATGACGAATAACATCCGAGGAGGACACGTGTACGCCAACAAAAGGGAGCTATCTTATAAATTGACTTTACGTCCAAAGGTGGGTAATGACATACCACTTGTATACACTCGGACCGGTGGTATTTCCATTGATCGTCCAGGCTCTTCAGACGAGAAGCCGACCAAATACAAACGCACCAACGAAGGGGCATCTTCGGAGGAAAATTCTTCCGACTTCATCAGTGTAATGATTGAAATGAGCCGTCACTGCATGATCGACGACCCGCCGCAAGCAGATCTGGTACTGCGCAAATACACAGAATTTTGGACGAGTCTCTCGAAGATGCTCCGGATATCGACAGTGCCGGAAACAAGACATTCATCACGGTTGGTAAATTGTTCGAACGCGCTATTCATTTTGTTTTGTGGCGCAAAGGAATTAAGCGCAGAAATAACATAGCACAGTTTCTACGGACCCGATTCGAGACCGGTGGATTGTTCTTTGCAATTTCCAACAAAAACACAGCAGCGATGGCCCAAGACTCGAAAACTATCTACATGGCAGTTGACGGTCAAAAATTGGACAAAATCCACCATCTCTGCAGCACGATATCTCGGTTCGTCAATAACAGAACTAAGGAATTCCAGCGCTCTTTTTTATCCCGCCGATGCAAACAAATTTATATGCCCCGTAACGAACAAAGACATGAAAGGTGCGGGTGAAAAATTTGACATTTTCCATGCTGACCATCAGCTCCCCCCCGACTGGATCCAGTATCCGTGGTCGACGACATCAAAATGAGACTCGAAAAAGAAAAAATCAAAGGAGGTCGTATGATTGCGATCGATGGTTGGTTAACTTTTGGTTGGGCAAAAACAGATGTCACCTTTCTCGAGGGTTTGAAAAAGAAGTGGCCAACAATCGCGTTCAGGTTGATTGGGAGCGAATTCCTCAACATACTTACCAAAGGGGGCGCTGTTATGCGCTTCGACCCGCATTTTGATTTCTGCATAACACCTTACGAACATCAAAGAATATGGGCTGACGCATTCGAGACGTCTCATCCCCTCACTTTATGCGGGCCGTTGGTGACTAGAATGAGTAATCTGACTTTTGCGCAAAAGGGTGTAAAAATAACAGTCAGCGTGGCAAAATCTCAAGGGTCATTCTGCAGAACTCACAACTCCCATGTTGAAAGCTGCATTTGAAAGAACAATCGGGTATCATTGTGCACTTGCACACCCCGCAGAAGGAGACCTACAGACTAGTGTTACAAACCACCAAAAAAGCAGCAATCCGAGGGACTATACGCACCAGGCCATATTGTCCCATTCTGATGTGGTGCCTCCCGGTTTATCAGAGAAGTTTGATCATATATCCAAAGATAAAATGCTCATTCCAACTAAGGAAATTGATGGATTTGTATTGAGCGATTTAATTCCTTTTCCAGATCTCGACGCTTACGACCGCTTTTTGTCCAAGTTGGTGCCTAAACGAAAGATTATCGCTGTCGAAATGGGTTCTGCTAATCGTTCGAGAAGTTCCAAACCCTTGGATCCAACTGGGCTGGTTAACCTGCTCTGCACTCAAAGCCAGAGGCACGCTTGGCGCACACATTGTCAGACCACGGAAAACACCATACTGGGAAGAGTGACAATCAATTGGCCACTACCTGCAAACTCGACCGTGAGAAAAAACTACGAATTGCACTTGGCGGAAAATAATTCGAGTGCGAAAACAAAATGGATGAGAATTTCGCGTTCGCAGATCACTGTATTTTGTGGGCTGCCTTTGGTGATGTGGGTGGAGGAACCAATGAGGATGGTATTGTGTTGGACGAAAGACTGTCGAGAACCGGGCCGAAGAAGTTGGTGTCTATAACGCTACAAGCCAAAGTTCAATACGAGGTTCGTAGCAAGAAAATCACAAAGTTACCCGACGGTATCGAATATTCCCCCACAAACCAAGAAGTTTGCGGTTCTATCATATTGGGACCCTCCACTGCGCAGAACCTTTAAAAATAATTGGTTCACCGAGGTTAGTGGTGAATTCTGTAGAAATAAAGGGTCGCTACCGTTATATCCTCAGCTACGAAGACTCATCTTCTTTTGAAAAGTGCAATATATGGAGCGATTGGCAGAAACCGCTAGGAATAATATTCGTACATTATGAGTATTACAAACCCTTGGGCGTCGGTCACAAGTTGTCCAACAAACACGGACAAAAAGGTGTGTGCAGCAAAACTTCCGACCTATCAAAATTTAAATTTTGGACTCGGGAAGGACAATGTGTACACCCACAAGTTCTCTATTCACCAGTCAGCGTGATAGGCAGAGTTGTTGCCAGTCAATACTGGCAATGAAGAACAGCTCGCGACTAGCCATGTCGATGGACGGATCTCTTTGCGCGCCTTTGGCTTTCTTCATACACCACATCGATGACACGCAACAGAGTAAAGTGGGGTTAAAGAAGATTGATCTCATGACTATGGAAAATGGGTTTGTTGCAAATCAACTCTCTTTCACTTTAAAAACTTTGAGTAATCAACGGGGTCGCCATGATCACGGCGAACGGCTTGCTAAAGCGTTTCTGGAGCTTTGTAGTATTCAGTGGTGGGCGATTGGCATTTATCTCTCACAAACCAGAATTATTAGAGGGGATGATCGAGAGTGCGAGTGATGACGATGATGATACTGACTTTGAGGAGTCGGCAAGTGAAGAATATGAAAGTGACTAGCTGTAACTATATTTGTATAAATAAAACAGACGTTATTAGACATTGTTTTTTTTGCTTCCACTACCCTGCTTCCACTACCCAATCACCCAAACTCAGGTAACGTGCACGAACGCAAATTCACGAATTTGCGATTGTGCACGATGTACGAACGCAAATTCACGAATTTGCGATTGTGCACGATGTACGAACGGAAATTCGTGAATTAGCGATGAGGTAAGATGTACGAACGCAAATTCACGAATTTGCGATTCTGCATGATGTACGAACGCAAATTCACGAATTTGCGATTCTGCATGATGTACGAACGCAAATTCACGAATTTGCGATCAGGTAAGTTGGACGAACGCAAATTCACGAATTTGCGATTGTGCACGGTGCACGAACGCAAAATCATGAATTTGCGATTCTGCATGATGTACGAACGCAAATTCGTGTACGAACGAAAACTGATAGAAAAAAATTAAGTGGATGTGAAGTTATCTAAATTGACCATACGTACCAGTCTAAACTTCGTCCCATTTGCAATGTTATCTGCATATTTAAATTTTATTGCGGAAAATACCGTTGCTGTAAGGTAGGGGTCTTGATTCAGAACACTAAACAATTTCCGCTGTACTTCAAGGAAAGTTATATCTTCATCCGGCGATGGCACCATTAGTTTGCCTACGTGATTTATCAAAATATCAGCCGTCCTTGCCATCAACGACTTCGGGTCGTGATTGCGCAGCCCCCTCACTGTCTTTTGCGCATCGTCCAGAGTATAATGACCGCTATCTGCCGCAAATAGCATCAATTTAACACTCGCCCAATCCTTGAATTTGTCACTGAATTTTTTGTCGTTCAAAACAGACTCTACTTTTGTCCTCAAAACATTCAGCGGTATGCACCCCAAATGGGTCGAATTTTATTCCTGCTGATTCGAGAAGGGCATAGAGCGGGTTGTTTTGAATCATGAAGCGTTCGAGAATGGGGGATCTCCAATCTGAAGGAATCATAATTGTCTCGTCCCTAAACGTAGCGTATATCAAATTGCTCAAATGCCTAGGCGCAGCTCTTTCGTCGAAACGTACACCTTTTCACAGTTCTTAAATCATAATCTCTGAGAGTATTTCCTGATGATGACGGAGAGAATTTCACTACCAATTCAATAGAGCCAGCCTAGATCTAATGGCATCATCGGCGATTTGGGCTCGACGATTTGTCGTGCCCAATCTTGGTAGTTGATTTGATACACCAACTACGTATGCGAATGGGGTTAAATTTGTGTGTGTTTGAGCGTACATGGCTCGCTTTTCCAAGATATCCGAACCAGTTATAATTTTCAGCATGGGAGCATCTATGTACGCTGCCTCGTTGCACACAACCAAATATTTGGAACACATATCTATCGATTGTTGATGCGGACCGTTGTTTCCGTTCTCCGCCGAGCCGAGCGTGGCGGCGGTGCTGTGCGTGGAAGGAGCGTTCATCTCGGTGAGCCATCTCATGAAGGTCGACTTTCCACCCGATGTTCCGCCGACCAAAAGCAACATCCTTTTTCTAGTTGCGCCAGGTGTGTATAATTGTGTGAGAGCGCACATAAATTCTTTGACGGAAGGGCCGTCGAATCTGAGCATCTGGGATCATGGAATACATAACGTGTAAAAGCTGATCGGGAACCGTCTTGGACCCAAAAAGGATCTCTTTATTTTGCAGATGCGTCGGTGTATTTTCTAGTGTGCGTTCACATATTGGTAGTGTATCTTCTTCACGGGACCATGGTAGTCGCGGTACTAGTGCCCTCGAATCCAACATCATCATCAGAAGGGGCAGGTAGCGCACATCCACGAATCGGTAGATTGATCAAATCCAATAATGTGATGTTCCATCACTGCCAACCATTTCGCTCATTTCGGATGGTAAAGGGAGGTTTTGTTCGAGAGGCGCATCTGTAATGCCCCGAGACATTTGATCGAACGTTATGTCCAGATCGTCTATTTTGTATTTGTCGCAATTATTCTTGACCGTCTTTGTCAATGCCAGCCATCTGGCAAAATGGGGTTTCGCTCGTAAAATTGTCTCGTACATGTAGTAGAAATTACTCCTTCCAATTTGATCGTTGAAAAGAAAGAATTTCTTCACCAGTTTTACCAGCGAGTCGATTCCGTGTTTGTAAAGGCCGACTGTGCCCCAGAAAGGTCGTTAAGGCCCCGGCAGTAACACCCAAGCACAAAACAACTCTGCTTGTTTGAAACACAACAGCCGCGCAGCCTCCGTGTAAATCTGTAGATCCAAAATGTAACTGCAGCATTTTCGTCGTCGGCCGAACAGAAACAGTAATTCTTTTCAGTTGTGAATCTGAGGAGTGGTGTCTTCGCGCAATATAATCCGGTTGGTGTATGAAAAACTCCTAATTTAGTATTAATAAAATCTCGATACACGTTGAATCCACCACTAGAGTTTGGCATGGCCTCCAGATACTTGGCCAATATTGCCCTGATACCGCGTCCGTCGTTTTCAGCTTGTTTAGCGAGAAGCTTGCACTCGTGGAAAATCATACTCGAGACCACTCCCGCACCGCTCAATATTTCCGATGGTTTAATTTCCTGATACACACCCCACCGATTCTGCATATCTATGATAGAGATCTCTATCATGAACGAATATCCAGTGTTCGTCCAAGTATTCGAACATTACTTTTTCAAATATACGCCCCCGAACCTGTCTCTTGGTGCAGAAAAGATAGACTTTCTGTTCGAAGATGTAGCTGGGACTGTTGCTCGTCAAAATTTTTCATTTGCTTCAATACTTTAGCCATCGTATCGCATCGCACCCGACGTGTGGATCGAGACCTACCTTTGCCAGCATGATGGCGATGTCGCGTAATTTCCACAGTCCTTGTTTCGAAGCCAATTCGGAAACGCGATGCATGGTCTTACGATACCGTTCATCGCGGTTGTGTTTGCCGCAACCTGTGGCGATGAGGTCGTATATGCCCACACCGCCGTTTTCCCAAGTCGAGATTTTCCAGAAAATTGGCAACCGCTTGTTTAGGTGCAATAGCTTGAGCAAAGCAGCGGGCCATGACATAATGAACGATATCATCATCTTCTGGTTGATCGAGATCAAAATTAACCCCTTTTGCTACCTTTGCTGAGCGCGACGCGCGTTTCTCTTGTCTAGATTTTATCCACCTATCGAGTCTCGGATCATGTCCATCGTACGAGTTGGCGTTTTCAAATGCCGCTTCCAACGTATTGGCCATTGTCGCATCTTTAAAGGACTTGTACTTGATGTCAAGAGTGGAGGCACCGTCACTCTGACCGAGGCTCCATCCTCGTATGTTATCTGCCCAATCGGCAATCCATTATTATCTTCGAAACTGTAGGAATCTAATTCAAAATATGGGTACCTGCTAGATTGGAAATAACTCTCTGGATTCCGATTGCCCAACAGCGGAGTAGGTAAATTGGGGTGATAATCTCTCTTTGCACCAAACGGTAGTAATAATGTTGTGGGAGAAATCTATTCGCAATCTGCACATTCCGTCGCTTGCACTTTCCAATTCGAACCGTAATTGCCTCGCATAATTTCCCATAAGCAGGGAGCGAACAACGCTCAGGGTAATATAATGTATACCGCATGTGTTTGAGCCTCGAGTTACCAAAAGGTGAAGATATTTGTCCCAGTAATTTTTTCAGCGTCCGATTCTATTGTAGAACATATCGATTTCAACGTAGCCGAGCTTATGGGTGAGGCACACCCATCAGTGGTGGTTTTACATCCTCACAGTCCAGATCGAACCACATCGGAACGTGGTATTCTGCCGCGAGATCCACCGCCCAACAATGTCCCGTGTCGCCGAAACCAGTCTCAATTTTTTCCATAGACATATTGTCGGTTTTAAAGTTGTACGAGTTTTTTGACACCAAATTTAAAACACGGAATGCCCCCCTGAATGTTGTTGTTGTCTTTTAAAGCAAAAGTTTCCATTTTTTTTAACATAGCAGCGCATGTCTTTTCTGTGAGGAATTCGATTTCGGGACGATCTAATTTAATTCGTTTTATAGTCGGCTTCCATCTTTATACTGTTCGGATACTAGTCGATGGTTTCTCCCAATGATATGAGTCTAATGATTGGTGACGATTTAGATAAGGATGAAAAGAAATCTGTAAGTATTTTTAGCCCACAAACCGTGCACAATCGCAAATTCGTGAATTTGCGTTCGTACATCGTGCACAATCGCAAATTCACGAATTTGCGTTAGTACATTCGTGCACAATCGCAAATTCACGAATTTGCGTTCCGTACATGATGTAGAATCGCAAATTCACGAATTTGCGTTAGTACATCGTGCACAATCGCAAATTCACGAATTTGCGTTCGTACATGATGTAGAATCGCAAATTCGTGAATTTGCGATTGCGCACGGTGCACATGCGTATACCCGGCTTTGAAATGGGAATAATAAAGTAATCAGAAACTTCATAAAAATATTTATTCTTTTTTATCGTCTACAGATACAAACTTAATTTTTGTAGGTTTACAATTTGGCATCCTCTGAACATTTGGTATAATTTTACTTGTTTCTTCTATGATGGGTACATCAAGGGTACAAATACAATTTGTCCAATTGGGAAGTGGGCGGGTATTACTACATCTACACTGTTTTTGTTATCGATGAACAATTCAAGTATTGGGTTTGATTCGCAATCTATTACAGTGTTAGCCACATGGAGTCCATTTCTCAAATTTGTTAGTTTATTGGTGACAATTCCAAAGGTATTTTCGGGTAGTCCGTAGTATGGTTCGAGTCTTACGCGCACGGTTTTGCCACTTTCTATCAAAGCATCTTGATCTAGAAATATATCCACGCCTGGAGATCTGGGATGATTGTGCTCAGGATTTCTGTACGGGCCACCACACAATCTGGCAAAATACAGATACGGTATTTCGTCTTCGTTAAGGTAACTCATACTATACAAATCTTCGTAAGTGGTGTAAATGCGAGATGAAGGTGGCTGTGGTATGGCCAGATATTGTGGATTTTCCTCGTCGTCGGACTCTATTTCTTCCTGTGGGAGTGAATTCCGGAAAGGCTCACGAGATCCCGGTGGCATGACTTGAAGGCTAATTATTATAATTAGTGGCATACAACATAAAAGTCACAAAATATTCACTTTCTAACAACAAGAGTTTGAGTAAAACTACGCCACAATAGATACGGGGAATGATCTTATCTTGACGAGTTTCTGGATCTGCGGGTGCTGGTATTCCCGTAGTTGTGACGGATGATCCTTCCTCCTCCATCGGCCTGGCCGGTTCGTCGAAAATATGTTCTTGAGTTTTCACACAGTCGTTTATGGCATCCAGATAGATTTTGTCGAGAAGAGTCCGCTTTGTGGAAATTCTTTCGAAAACCTTCGGATTCGCGTTTTTGATGGGTAATCCTAGCAGCTCAAAAGCCTTCGATGAGTTGGTAATCTTCGTCGATTTCTCTGATGCTGAGCGCCGAGCTGCTTTGTCCGTCTTCTTCGTCCGATGAACTTTGGCTAACTCCATCGCTGTCCGAGCCGAGGTGTGCGGCGACACTGAGCTCCATATCTTCGGGTTTGGTCTTTTTATGTCGCCGACTGAGACATCCGGACGGATTTGTGTTTGACTCCCCCGTCTCCGTCGTTTTCATCGACGGTGTGAACGAAGAAAGTTCCACACCCCAACCCGCCAGTTTTTATGTAGTAAACACTTTTTCGCTTGGGATTTTTACTGCCCCTTTCAAAATCATCGAACTACAGAATTGCACATCTAATGGATCCAATTTTTTCACCACTATAATTTCGCGGTCTGGAGGAAAAATTGATTTCGCTATCTTTAACCGTTCCTCCCACGATGTGGCGTAGGAAAAGGGATAACTGTCCAGAGAGGTCAGATCAAAGATAACCTGTTGATTCTTGCGACGATCCACAAAGTAAATGTAATGAACCTGTCCAATTCCCGTCACTTGTGTGGCCAAATTGAAAGTTTGGTGCTTATCCGTTGCCCAGTAGTGCAAGGACGAAGTATGCCGCGCCGTCCTGTGAAAGTGACACAGCGCTGCGGGGTGTAGATCGAACTGGTAGTTTCCGAAACCTCCGGACGAGTGGTTTAAATGCAGGAACGTAATGTTGAACTCTTGATGCACAGTTTTCGCACCTGGCTGGTTGTAAAATTCGCACTCGGCTGCCCCAAATTAACGACTTCAAAACATCCATGTATATATTGTCTTGCAATCTTGCGGTCGCCTCCAAAATAAGACAAGAACGATCGTTTCTTCGCACGGCGGTGTAATCGTAAACTTTGTCTATACATACCTTTAAAAGTTCTTTTACTGCGTAAGGAGCAGTCTCTTTGCGGCGCACGATATCTTTGAATACGATCAACACCAAAGGAATGTCTAGCTCGAACAACATTGCAATATAAAGCTTTCGCCGCACGTTCCAGTGATTTCGAGGAGAGTTTCGCACGCGACGCAGCGCTTCTTCCAAACTCAGATCGTTGAGGTTTACAACAGCTTCATCGTCGCTTTCGCTCGAGTTTTTATCATTTAACTTTGTCGAGTCTTTACGCAGAGATATGCTATATTGGAATATTGCCATTATCAAGTATCTGACAAGAGTTGCCATATGCTTCTTTAGAGACACCACCATCTCGTAAGACCAATCTGGTTTTTCGCACTTCTTGTATTCAAACACCGATTTGGTATAGAGATCTCGACGTGGCGTGATTTGTTCGCGATATTTTTCATCATTTTCCAACCTGCGTTTGGCACCGATCTCCGCCCTACTCGCGCGCAACGATTGGGGTTCGGTCTTATTCACTAGCCAATACCCGACGTGCCATATCAAATAAATTCCTCTGCTACGATATTGGGAATTCCTTCTGGTTTCTTTGGACATTTGTTCGACCGACTCTTCGCAATCGCGATCCTTGTCCCCTCAATTTTTTGTTTATAATATAGAGGCCTTCAAAGCGCGTCCACCCACATCATTCATCAACTGGCTGTTTTCCAACAAATTGGAGAAGTAGTTTTCGGCCTCTGCTGCATCTGCCATAATGTCGGTGATACTGAAGCGGGCGCTATCCAAGACGCCGACTATAAATCATTACCGTAGGATAGAATACTCTGCCGTGCTACCTACGGAAGATCAAACTTACAAAGCTCCGACGCATGCGTCGGCGCGAAGCGTGATGGAGATAAAGGATAAAAAAACAAAACACGCATTGGTGGAGTTGTGTGGGTATGCTTTCCCGGTCATTGTAGTATCGGGAAATAGATTAGCGGGATTGGAATCCATTATGACGGACATGACTTCTTCACAAATTATGTCATGGATCATTTGCACAGAAAAGCGAAAAGGCGGCACCGATTGGTTAAGAAGACTGGCATTATCCCACTTAACTTGGCATGACGTTGTTCATGTGGCGCATAACCGACGCGTATCCTTCAGTGTTCACAACCCCATCACCAAGACCATAAGCGACTTAATCCACCCATCGGGATCCCCCATCGCCTTCACTGTTTGTTACCGATACGGTTGCATGCAGGTCCTGGTTGGTAGTGAAAAGGAATCACGGTTAGACGATGTGGGTCGGGAGGTGGAGGAGGAGGAAGACTGCGGCGAGGATCGTGGTAAAGAATCTTATGAAAAAAACGAGCCTTATGCGGAGTCTTTGTCGTCACGGACCGAGGCGTCGTCATCCATAACCGAGTCGTCGTTTTTGTCCGACGATCCGCTCGATTGCGAAGAATTTTCGTTCGTTTGAGCTTGTTGGTAGAATAGTCGATTGTATAGGGGTCTGACTCTCTCTTGGACTGCAGATTCTCGCGTCATGATCCGCTTCGATTCGCCTTCTATTATGGGTGGTAGATTGAACATGGGAGGTGGATAGGACATTCTACTCACCACATTTAATTTTGGCGCAAACTTTTTGAATAGTTGGCAAAGTGTATTCTGACAATGGTTAAGTGATTCAAACCAATCCACATTAACCATACAACAATTCCTGACCCACCATGCGAGAAAATTCTTTGTAAATGCCATTCTGTATGGAAACGTAAATTGGCGAATGGCTTCTTACTCTATCATTTGCCCCTATCACGCATGCGTAGGCGGTGCCTGACAGCTAGGGGGTCGCTCACCACCAGTATTACGATATTACACTCCGTTGTCATGTAGGAGAATGTTGGTGCATCCAGCCACTTGGAATAAACCGAAATGGCTTCATTTGCGTCATATTGCTCTCGTTCTGTTGCTGTTATCGCATGCCATATCGCTTCCCAAAGCAAATTGTTGAAATAACATCTATCCCAGAGATATTCTGAATTTTTGAGTTGAATATACCTCGACGAGAAGGTATACCCCATCGATCCAGACAGATGCAGATCTTGTCCGATAGAGTGAATGGATCGGTTGGTTTTTGCCATTTTATAACGTTGGCCCAAGGAACTCTTTCCGACACAACCCAAAACTCCGTCCACGGCCCACGGTCTGGCCGATTCGCCAACATCAGACTTTAATCTTGAAAAAAACAGAGGGTTATTTCTCTCTATTATGTTCATCGCTTATTTTAACACGAACGTTCTCAGAGAACCATGCGTCCAACGCGGAAGTGGAGGATTTATTCCGCGAATGATCAAAGTAATTTTTCTTGTGAATTCTTTGTATGTGACCGACTACGTGGTCTGCCAAAACATAAAGGCGACATAGTATGTCCGAGGCATGGTATAACTCTTCCGTCGGTTGCATTCAAACCGCAATCGGGGAGTAGTCGTCTTTTTTTGCCACGCACCATCAACCATTTACGATTGCATTTTGCAGTTTTGATTTCTGGCGTAACGAGTGGTGCCGGCCGCTGTTAGGTATCTAACAAAACCCGGTACCCATATGTGCAATCGAGGATTGTTGGAGTCT
>NW_026962765.1:0-30000 GCF_032445375.1 Bacillus rossius redtenbacheri
TCCACCAAACTTATTTTTTGGGACTGATTCTCTTTCCCCAAACAACCTCCCATTCGTAACGAAAAGCCCGAGCTGGCAACACTGCTGCGGCGACCCACGGCGAGTAGGCGCGCCGAAACTCTCCCACGCACCCATCGGCTGCTTCCTGCGCCACCGTTGTCTTCCCATGTCCGTCAAGTGGGCCCGGTCACATTTCGTCGGGAATAATTTTTTTTCAAAATTCGTTAGTGCTACGTTAGTGCTGGTTAGTGCCGAAATTTGGTCGTTAGTGCTCCAAAATTGCAACTTTTATGGCCGATTTAGTGATCCGGGCTGGCTTGACGTCAAGCTGGCCCGGAAACATAGGAAAAGCACAATACGGAAAATTCAATGAATGCATTCGTTAGTGCTACGTTAGTGCTGGTTAGTGCCAAAATGTGGTCGTTAGTGCTCCAAAATTGCAACTTTTATGGCCGAATTAGTGATCCGGGCTGGCTTGACGTCAAGCTGGCCCGGAAACATAGGAAAAAGCACAATATGAAAAATTCAATGAATGCATTCGTTAGTGCTACGTTAGTGCTGGTTAGTGCCAAAATGTGGTCGTTAGTGCTCCAAAATTGCAACTTTTATGGCCGATTTAGTGATCCGGGCTGGCTTGACGTCAAGCTGGCCCGGAAACATAGGACAAAGCACAATATGAAAAATTTAATAAATGCATTCGTTAGTGCTACGTTAGTGCTGGTTAGTGCCGAAATTTGGTCGTTAGTGCTCCAAAATTGCAACTTTAATGGCCGATTTAGTGATCCGGGCTGACTTGACGTCAAGCTGGCCCGGAAACATAGGAAAAAGCACAATATGAAAAATTCAATGAATGCATTCGTTAGTGCTACGTTAGTGCTGGTTAGTGCCAAAATGTGGTCGTAAGTGCTCCAAAATTGCAACTTTTATGGCCGATTTAGTGATCCGGGCTGGCTTGACGTCAAGCTGGCCCGGAAACATAGGAAAAAGTACAATATGAAAAATTCAATGAATGCATTCGTTAGTGCTACGTTAGTGCTGGTAAGTGCCGAAATTTGGTTGTTAGTGCTCCAAAATTGCAACTTTTATGGCCGATTTAGTGATCCGGGCTGGCTTGACGTCAAGCTGGCCCGGAAACATAGGAAAAAGCACAATACGGAAAATTCAATGAATGCATTCGTTAGTGCTACGTTAGTGCTGGTTAGTGCAAAAATGTGGTCGTTAGTGCTCCAAAATTGCAACTTTTATGGCCGATTTAGTGATCCGGGTTGGCTTGACGTCAAGCTGGCCCGGAAACATAGGAAAAAGCTCAATATGATAATTTCAATAAATGCATTTGTTAGTGCTATGTTAGTGCTGGTTACTGCCGAAATATGGTAGTTAGTGTTCCAAAATTGCAAGTTTTATGGCCGATTTTGTTGTAATAAAAATGCGACCCAAAACTATCTAATGTAATTACTGTATATGAAAGAAAATATTGATTAGGGGCAACTGTTGTAACTTTGAATATTGATTTAAAGGTAATATATCAGTGTTGCCAGCTATAAGTACTTACCTTGTGTCAAAACTCCCTTGGATTTTTTTAAATAACAATTTACGTGTATTAATTCAAACGTTTAACCGACTGTCGGACTCATACAGTCATTATATACATCCCAAACCATTAGTCGCAGAAGTTAGGAAATTTAGATTCGACTTTACCTTGATTCTCAGCCGTGAATTTTACTTGTTTGGTAGATTATTTGCCCTCGGTTTACGGAGTCTAGGAGAAAGTTTTCTCCATTAAAGTGCAACCACGTTAGACTGTAGTATATTTAGTTCATGTGTTCAGGGGGTCAAAATGACAAAAAAATATTTAATATTGTTCTAATGCCTAAGTTACGAATTTAAGTGATGATCGCTATTTTTTTTTAATTTTAGAAATAATTTTCCTATACACCTGTTCAGAATTACAACAGCATTGTAACTACGGTTTCATTTTAGTAAAGTTCAGATTAATTTCCCAGAAAACAGTTACGAAATTGGTAAATTCTCTTTTCATGAACAAAAATAGAGTTCTTGCACAAGTCAGAATTTGTTTTGAATTTTTTGAATAAATTATTTTATTTTCAATATTTTTTGTTATTTTTTTTTAAATTCTTTTTTATGTGATTTATTCATATCTGGTAAAAGTGTGTTGGTTTTCTCCGGTTGCTCCTGGCTATTCCTGTCTCTACTTTGAAGGTTTTCTCCATGTAGGGTAATCCTGGTTTTTCATTTAGAGACTTCTGCTGATGTTCTCCGAGTGCTTCTGGAATATCTAATAAATTAATCTGTACCCGGAAATTAATTTTTACTTAATGAATCATGCAATTTATTTAGAGTTGTTTTTAAATAATGAATTTCTGCTACTAAATTATCGATAAAATGAGTTTTTTTTAATCTGGTGGATTTTAAAACAAATAACACCTATTACTCAGTCGAATGATGAGCCTTGAGACTGCTGAAAAGTACTAACATGAAGGATGAACTTCCTTCGTCTTGGTGTCAAGCGATCGATAGTGCGCATCCCGCATCCCACATAAACGAAATAAATAATTTTTTTACCTACCAAAACACGTAACGTCATCCGTTGACATAAATCAGAACTACTTACAACAAGTTCCTTTGCATGAGAGAACCTACATCTCGCTGATGAAGTATTAAAAATATTCTATTTAAGTAACTGTAGCAATTGAAAACTCTCAATCTGCATCTGTCATTAAACGTAGAAAGCTAACATGTATCGTGATTCGTTGTCTGATTTTGTAGCGAAAGGATACATGTGTATGTTTTGCAGCAATGAATTTATCGTGAGAAAGAATGGTAGACAACACGAGAAGAATAACTGTGCTAAAAATCCTCTACGGAATATGAAAATTTGTGTTTGATGTAGCAAGTCGTTTACGCGAAGAGAGAGCTTAACAAGACATGAAAGAACTTGTAGCGTCATGCCTGCTTACAAGCTAAAGGACAACGATGGATCTACTAATCTAAAGGAGAGTAATCTGTATTATGTCAACACTTTTACTTGTCTTGAACGAGATTATGATCACGACTCTTCCGATCTCGGCAAAGAGCTTAAATTGAAGGATGAAGATGACTTGTGGAAGTATGAAAACAATGGAAGAATCGTTAATATGAAAAATGAAAATACATTCAAGCCCATATAAAGTACGTCCACCATACTTTGGAACAATGATGACTACTTAAAAAGGAAGCTTGAATTCGACGAAGAAGCTTCGACGTCAACAATTTCGAAATCTAACAATAATCTTTGTAAAGATGCTGACTTCTACTATGATGGCGTCAGTGACTCTGTGGCTGGTGACCAAATTAAAGACTGTGATAAAGCACCTAAAGCTAGCAAGTTCGAAAGCTTTGGTGAAGTTGTGATTCCGAAACGCTGGAAACATCGTGATAAAATAAATAATTCAGATTAGGTTTATGATGACAATAGTGATCTCAATAATAACATATATGACAAAGTAGCCTCCATACTTAAAGAACTGAGGGTGACTGGCTACATAGAATAATCACGTCTTGTTTAACTTGTATGTCAATAAAATTGAGAAATAAATAATTTAAATTTAAAAATCTTAGGTCTTATTTCTTGTAATCTGATTTCAAACTAATACCTAGTTCTCGTTATTAAGCTTCCTTTTTTTCCATTGAGTTTTTAATATTGTGCTTCCTTTTCGCTGATTGTTCTTACGATTAATATGCTTCCTATTGTGCTGCTTGTGCTTCTTATTGTGCTGCCTGTGCTTCCAAATTGTGCTGCCTGTGCTTCCAAATTGTGTTGCCTGTGCTTCCTATTGTGTAATTCTAAGGATGTATCAGGACTCGTTTAGCTTTGTGGTTTAGAGATGTCTGGTATATACGACCAACTTTATACCTGGTCTGGATGTTATTTCAACAACATTTTAATTTTTATCAGCAAGTATTTTGTATCGAGTCGTTTTTCGTGTAGATGCTAATTAATAAACCTTAAAAAAATTAAAATGAAACATATGTGTAATACGAAACTGAATGTGAAATTTATTTTATGTTTAGTAACTCTTTTCCGTGACCGAGTATCGAACCAAGGATGTAAATCTACCACTAGTATAAGTTAATTAATTTGTTAATGTATCCATGATTTTTAAAATTTTTCCCGAGTTTCCAGGGCAATAAATATAAATTTCCAAAATGGCGGTCATAATGGCTTATAGGTGGTTGGTAGGCTAGGAAACTAAGTTTATTTCAGGATTAAATGTAATTAATAATTTTTTTACATAAAACTAAAACATTTGCATCATCCAGGGTTCGAACCAAGGACAGGAATCGATAGCATCGATCGGTATATTAATTGCAGATTTTTTTTTATTTTTGGAATTTTCCAAAAATTTTTAGCTAAATAATTACGGATATACAAGATGGTGCCCAAATTTCAAAATGGTGGGTATCGCAGTAATAATAAATAATTACTGTACTCTAATAGTCATAAATAAACTTACATTGTGGTGGCACACTTATACAGACGAAACAAGATGGCTTCCTCCAGCAGACGAAAATAGATGGCGGTCATGACGTCATATTAGATGACGATATATGTAGGGATAGGAAAAATTCGCGGGTTCATTTCGCGACAGGCTAAAATACAAATAGTTACACCTCAGTGCTGCATCTGCTACTGGCTCACAACTCACCTGGATGACTCTGGGCCAATTAGAAACGCCCGACCAAAGCTTTATCGAATCACAGGCTGCTACGTTGGGACGTCTCACAAGACGGCAGCCAATGGGTGTGTGGCATTTGACCGAGTGTACGTAGAACTATGGAGTTCATCCTGCAGGTCATTGAACCCGCGAATTTTTCCTATCCCTAGATATATGTATTGGCGTTAGTGGAGGGAGGTCAGTCTGCCAGTAGCCTCTGTGGAGGAACGACCTTTCGCCATCTTTTTTTGACCTCGTCATGTTCGAAACAAGGACTCCGAGCTCCATGACGTAAGTGCGTTTTTAAACAAAATTTTTATTCAATATGATTATTTATTTTTTTATGTAAATTTTAAATTTTTTCCCCGTTTTCTAATATAAAAAACGGATTTCTAAGATGGCGGCCGTAACGGAAATTGCAACAGTGATGTCATAATCCACGATGACGTCTGTGGCTAATCGGATGCTTGTGTGGATTGTAAGCCTCAAAGTGAATTATTTTAGTTGCTGGCATTTTTGAGAACTAAATCGGGACATTTTCCCACATAACTGGTAATTTTCCCTCGAAATAGTGAATTTTTTTATTCAGATTTTTTGGGTTATTTGACGGGATTTTTTTCTGAAAATAAAATCTTTGGCTGATTTTGGCCAATTTTGAAGGTCAAAAGGTCAAAGTCTAGGTCAAAGGTTAAGGTCATCCATGATGGCCGACGTGACATCAGAATCCAAGATGGCGGTCGGCACCTCAGCACCTCACCCTGGCCCTGGCGCTTTAGGAACTATTATATGCTACTATAGAACAGCATAGTTCCGGGAACGAAATTAAAAATAAATTCTATTTAAAATAAAATAAATTGTCCCACATTAGATCACAGAATTAACTTTAATATTTATAGTTTATATCTATACAACTTCACAGAGGACACCACAGTTTCGATATCATAATTACAAATGTTTTTATTAAAATACAATTGTGTAATATAACTTCACATAAATACATTTTGTTTTTTAAGAGTATTGAGGTCCTAGAGATTTTTAATGAACATCAGATCTTTCGCGAACGTTATTTGACCGCAAAATGGCACACAATTGTATAATTTCCGTAAAAATTTTCCTTTTTGTCCCTTTTTATAAATAAGAGTCAAAAAGAAGCCACGATACTCATTATTTCCTCAAAAAAAATTCAAAAAGAAGCCACATTTCCCGAAAAAAGCGTTCAGACGCCAAAAAACCCTTTTTCATTTGTTACCAGTATGCTTACACAGTTACCCTTCTGTTATTATATCGCTTTATAATCATGCCTATGACTGATTTCGAAAGCAAAGATCTTACGTCCTTATAAATTCATATTTATTGGCTGAACAACATACATATGTGCACAAATCATCCGTTTTAAAACAACATGCTTCATTTCGTAACTAAACGACTTACGCTATTCAAATTTCAAATGCAGATGTTCATTATAAATGCAACTTAAATAATCGTGCATTTTAACGCAAGTTTCTCTAAAAGCATACCTTAGCCTAATTTCGTAACCAAAACATTTTTTTCCCTTTAAAATTAATCGCAAGGCCCAGTCAAAATACACTCATTATAAATAAACCATTTTAACATAACATTCTCTATAATCATACACATGTATAATTAATTAACCAAAACACTTAAACCCTTCAAATTTAATACGCAGATGTTAATTACAAAAACTTTATTTGTTTAGAAATTCTGTAAAGTGAAATAATAACAAAATTACTGATGGACAGGTGGCTTTGAGGTTTCAAAAACATACTGTTAATATTGTTTGAATGAATTTGTGGCTTATTTTTGGATTTGTTGTATCTTTTGTGGCTTTTCAGGGTGATTAAGTGATAATTTGATGTTTCTTTTTGTTTGTTTTCTTTAAAAATGGGCAATTAGGTTTTTTTAAAATATATCTGATAATCGTACAATAGTTCGTGAAATTATGCAAAATTTACGCTATATATGTATATACAGCATTAATATATGCGTGAAATTAATTAATATTTGCCCACGATTAGGTTAATATATGATGCTGATATATGCAATTTAGTGGCCATTTTTGCAATTCCAACACGACCACCAGCTGATTTCAATAATCTTCACTATTCATGTTGCTCCGGGACATACTTTTCCTATTTGCTTAAATAAAATTTAAATAAAATCTTTGCAACACTGCACACATTTGGAAAGTCAACAATGTCTCACCACAGCTCATTCTACAAAATATAATTTTTCCCGTCTTCTCTATCACCTGCTGTTATACATGTCACATATATTGGAAACAAGCAGTTACTCATTTCGTGATAAAAATTCATGCGACATATAAAATAAAAATAACATACACAAATACATTTAACATAACCATTATAAATTGAAAATAATTCATATATACATGTATATACTTTAAATACAAAATATGACATAAAGTAAAGTTTATTAGGGCTACTGTTCTGAGAAAAACATTAATTTTATTACAGAAACATAGTACATGAACATGGAACATAACATGCCTGTGATTAAATACCTCGATATAACCTGATTATAATTTACAAATTAGGGGTTAGTATGTAGGAAATAACAATTCATGAAATGTTTCGACATATTTAAATGGCGTACACAGAATGTTTCCAAAGTGGCATGTCTCATCCTGCTTGATATTCTCATGACATGAAGAAAAATTCTTAAAAATATATATACATAATTAGTAAAGCTTCTATTCCTAAAAAACTAACTTAAAATCCAATATAAACAAAAATTTGTGGAAAAACATTGTTGGCTGACATGAACTTCGCATTTTTCAAATCGTCATAGCATTCCCATACATCATTTAACCCTTTGCAATGGACTCTGTAGTGGCCTATGAATAGTTCTGTTGGAGGGGGAATGAATTCCACAACTGCTTTCAATTTGAAGGTTTTATTTTGTAATTTTAAAGTTGAAGGAATGTCCTGAAGATTGCACATTGAAGGTGATCTGTCATTTTCATGGTAGTATTCCAAAAATATTATCTTGTCATTCACATTGTACTGTATTGTTGTGTCTCCATTACAAAGGAAATGTTTCGACATTAAGGGGTTGTACTGCTTGTGTGTTTCTGGCACATCAACGTGGTTGGGTAATATGGAGTAGCATTTGCCGTGTGTGGTTGTTACAGCAGCTTCTGCTGAAATTTGTAAAAAGGATATCCCTTTACTCAAAAGAATGTCATTTTGCATGGGTACGAATGGTGAATGTTTGATCCTGCGTGCATTGGGACAGTACACAGAAGAACAAACCCTTTCTTCTGTGCAGCTTGGAAAATCATGCATGAAAACCTTTCGCACAATATGACTACATGTTGTGTCACATTTCAAAATACTGATATTGTGCTTGCCTGCCAAAGGTTCAAACACATCCTTCAGTATTATGGTTCTCAGTCGATATGTCTCTGTTGTCACGCCTTTATTTGCAATTGATCTCAGCAACTCACAAATTTTGGATATTTTTTTCCTGTTTACTATGCATCTTATTGCATCACTCGCATAATAACAACAATAGAGTGCTTGAACAATACTGTCGAAAGCACAGGTGTTTGTTACACTGTAAGTTCTCTCTTTAATTCTAACTGCAGAAAGGAGATTTCCGTTTCGTAATAAAACATTGGCTGGACTTGTACCCACTGCAGCTCTGTCTTTGATCCAATCTGGGCTTGGATACAAATATGAATATTGCCGGATCTTCTTCTTCTGAGGATTCTTTCCTTTCCAGTTTTCCTCTGGAGAAGAAGGTACCTGTAAGTCTTCTGGCTCATCTGCTTCAACAGTCATTACTTCGGGTTTTCTATAGCATAGAACACAGATTCTTCGTTGGCCATAACCCTCTTCTCCAACTGGCAGGGAACATTCCACCAATGCATGAACAGCTTTTTGGCATTTCGAGCATTTGTGTGCTCCACTTGGATTATCTCCATTCTCACATGCTGGGCACTTGGCAGTAAATGATATGTTTTCTGTACCATTACTTAAGGTTTCCCCATCATTTCTCTTTTCATGACTGATAGTTTCATTGAAAGAACACTGCTTGTTACATGGTTTTGGAAACTCCTCATTTCTGCGATGGTTATTTTGGGGCATATCCTCATTCCATGGTTGCCATAGGCCTCCTGAAATTTGGCTAGATTCATGCCTGTTTTCTGATGATACTGTCTCTGGAGGCATGTTTTTTGTACTTTCGAAATTTCCAGCAGCTATTTTAATGGTTCCATCAAGTGAGCTTACATGTTTCATAACAAACGAATCTACTCGCATCGGGGTACTTTCCTTTCCCAAAATACCTCTCTTTAATGTCTTGAAATAACTTTCCACACAAGCACTCGAAGCTGTCAGATTTCCGAACCCAAAATATGACCGCATTATTCCAGACCACAAAGGTATAGAAGGACATATTTCAGCCATAAACTTCACTAAATCAGGGAGATAAAATATGTTAGGTCTATTGCCTTCCACACAATTTTCCCTTTGGGAAATTTCTAGAGCTTCAGAGATCCAGTTGCAAGAGACTTCAGATGCCATATTTAGAATGTTTTGGAAATAAGTGTCATTCTCAGTGTTACTAGATTCAGGTTCATCAACTTCTTGATGGCCATCAAACATGCTGTTTTGAATGACTTTCTCGGCAAGTTTCTCCCTGGCTTTTTCCGCAGCACACATTTCCCCATTTTCTGTCCAGCCATCATTCATGATGCTTGCTAAAGTAACCATTAAACAAACAATGTTGGTCGCTTCACTGATATTCTCACATTTTGCCAGCTGTCCAAAACAACACATATATAAACATTTTGCTCTTTTGTCACATTTTCCCCAAAACTTTTTCTTAGAAATCATTTTCATAAAATGAGCTATATCAAGTCTTTGGAAAACTCTTGGAAGAGAGTCTACGAATCCATCAATAACCTTGTAGCATTTAAACAAGTAAATTTTGACATTTTCGCAATCATTCCATGCTCTTAAAATTCCATTTAGTAGAGCAAGTGACGAATCTGTGACAGTTTCTTTAGGAACAGGTGCACCTAGTCGTACCCACTCTCGCAACCAAACTTCCACTGCCATTCCTGTGTGCTGCTGTGAAAGCATTTGGCACACAGGAAACGATTGGCTTTCATGCTCTGACTGACTAGAACTGCTGGAAATTCTTCCTGCCACTATCTGATATAAGAATACTGGTTTCTTTTTGCGCGCACTTTTCTTTACCATAGTGCATGTTGGAGGATTACATAACCCTCCAGTTGAATCAATAACAGCACTAGAATGCTCGGCTGAGCAGTACTGTTTATAGAGGCATAACTGCAGAGGAGTGACATAGTACACAAAAAAAGGGTCTAGTCCAATGTTGTGTATACTGCCTTGATATGGCAGCATATATTTGGCTTTGCTGAGGGAGATTATTGGATTGCTGTGTATCTGTCCCTTGACACTGCACTCGTGTTTAATCTGCCTGAGAACATTTAACTTAGGTAAATGAGCCGGTTCTTTGTCACCATATTTCATCAACTCCCCGGCCTTCTCATTTCTGTAAAGAAATGCTGATTTGTACTTAAGTTCTTCCGCAACATGTTCTCTAAGTTTACCGCACACTTTCCTCTTCATTCCTCTAGTGTGTTTAAATGACGAGTCAAACCCTGAAATTGTCACATGTAATTTACATGTCCCTTCCGAAATATCTTGATAAGTGGCATTTACATGCAGCTCAGCATTACACTGCTTGCAGTAACCAATACAGCTTATAACATCTTCTTTTGTAAGGCTAACAGCCGCCCTCTTGAACACCCACAAGCAAGGTTTCCTAGTTTTGTCCCAAACTATTTTAGAAATTTCGTATGACCAAACACCTTTTGGTAGGACATTGTACTGCTTAACACCTCTTGAATTCCTGTTCTTGTAAAAAACGTTTCTTGGCTTCAAAATATTCCATGTCTCCTCTGGAAGAGATACTATGAAATATTCCTTTTGGCAGTTTTCGTTTCGATCTGTAGTTGGTGGCTCTGGTTGCACTATATCACAAACATCATCACAGCTGTGATAATTGTAGTTCTCATTTCCTCGCAGTTTTGATAATATACCACACCTGTTTGCTAGCACAGCTGTGTACACTGCTTTCGGTGTCATCCGTTGGTCAAGACTTTCACTAACTTCCTGCCATACTCTTGCGGATGGCGCTGAGACTTCATCATTCACGACAATGGAACTACTTCGAGCTTCTAGAGCTTGCAGAAGCTCAGAGTCACGTACAGCTGCTATGCGTGGCATCTTTCCTGAAACATGAAATTATATATATCAACATTATTTACTCTTACATAAACATATGTGGAGATACATCTACTTTGGAATGGATGGTCAGAGTTTTGTGCCATAAAATATGTGTATTAATTAGTTTGTAAAATTATAAATTAAAAAGTAAAGATTAAAAATTTTATTTAAAAAAAAATATTTAAAAATTAATATTATTAAAAATTAATTTGACTATTTAGATTTTTTTAACTACTGTATTTTATTAACATGATTATTTATTAATTTTTGCTGAAAAGGTTTTTGTTGGATCACTTAAGCCATTTTGGGGAATTTTTCAGCCATAAGCATTTTTGGGGATTGAAATGGGAAAATTTTCTCATGAAAAGGGATTTTTTTTTTTTGATATCTGTAATTTTTCCGATTTTTTCTGAATGTTTCGGAAATTTCCAGGAATTTCAGTTAAATTCGACACCAAAATGGCGGTCAAGGTGAAAGGTCAAAGTTCGAGGTCATCTCACAATCCATAGCCTGAAGTCTGAGCCAGACTTCATTTCCCACTACTCGTTTCCATAACATAATTTAAAAAAACTGGTATATGGTTTTTTTTGTATAACTCCAGAATTTGAGTACTTATTGTAAAAAAAAATTAGGGGAAAAAAACAAAACTTTTAATTATAATAACACTAAAGTTATTAATAAATAATTTTAATTTTTTTTAAACTTCAACACAATAAAGATACGATAAAAATTACATTAAAAAAGAGTGTTTATTTATATAAACAACTATATCTTCCAATCAAAATTGTTTTGATATAAAATTAAACATGATGAAATATCATGTTTAAAGAGACGGCAGGTGGATTTATGCCAATATTATTTGCAGTGATAGCAGCTGTCGGTTAATGAGAAGTTGGATCTGCTGCAATTACAAAAAAAAAAATCTAATGGATAAACAAGAAAAAAGGATGCTATATTAGAAGAGCAAAAAAAAGTGATTTAGACATGCAAAATAAATTAAATTTTGATTTTAAGAAGACAAAAAAAAACAATATTTGACCATTTTCAAAGAAATAATATTAAAATAAATAATATACCATTAAGTAATTTGGATTTTTGAAGAAAAGTTGCGAAAGGGATTTTAAAAAGTCCGATGTATATTATAGGTTTTGTGAATTAACAAATAATATTTACAAAAAAATTGCAGAATTGTTTATGTTAGGACTACGAAAAAATGAAAGACTAATATTTTTGTTACAAAAATTCAAACGAACATATCCCCAATTAATTAGTTGAGCAACTATGTTCAGAAAATGTATTTTTCAAAAAAGAATAATTTAGATTAAATTATTTGTGGACAATAAATATTGTATTCGATATCATTGGTAAACACACAGAAAATGTAGAAAAGTATTATAATATCGTTATTTTAAGAAATATGAACATTTTAACTAAAACGAAACAAATAAATAGCTGTTACACTTATTTATAATAGGACAGGCATAATGGCATTAAAGTTGAGACATTTGTTTGTTTATTTTGCGCAAAGTGCTAACTACATTTGTTACATCGGTGTATGTATTTGGGAGGCGCATATGTGTATTTCGGATATATTTGTTACAATGTTTGGTATCACTGAGATTTATGAGATTTATGAAAATCTTTGCTTTCAAATTGATATGATATTAACATTTAATCATAAAAGAATTGAGTCACTTTATACAGAAACAACATTAAGCTGTCATAAATTCCAGTTGATAGTTACTTAGTATTAGAACTTTTTATTTTTCATCATACATTATTGTCTGAACCAGTTATTCCTTCTCCGATATCAGCATAAACGAGATCAAAATAGGTCGATCTTGTGACAATTCAGATTAACGCCTATTTAATTATTTATTATGTTTACATATTTTTGCTTTTCATATTTAATTACGTACAAATCACTCTTCACACTTAATTACGTTATTTTATTTATTTTTAGTTTCAAATATTGACACTATATTATTTAAATTTTTATTTTTGGTTTTGTGTCCGTCACCGGTACACACATTGTTTTACTTCCTTTAATAGGGATGTTGCGTGAGCCAACAAAACTTCAAACCAGAGAAGGTTATAAAATGTGAGGCATTTGGTAATAGTTCTTGGGCGATGCCGAAATTTGTGTAATATCTGCGCGAACTTTGGCAATCTGAATACTATGAAATTGTAGGTGAGACTATGTACTGGGAATTTAAATAAGTAAAATTGGTAATTATTCGTCGTATTTTGAAAGGAATTATAGCCGATGGTACAAACTCCCGGGTAAGACTATGTTAATCTTGCTTGATCAGTGTATTTTTGTGTTTTCCTGACGATCGACATTCGTCGATTGCTACTGAGAGAAAGTTTTTATGTGTATTTTTGCAGTCATTTTTTCGTTAACTACCTAATTTTGGACTTATTTTTTTTGTGAGAAACAGAAATGGATTTTATTTTTAGCATCATGTCTGTATGAACCAGGACTACGACAACCCAGATGAGTGTTGTGTAATTGTGTAAAGACTTGTGTTCTACTAGCAAAATTAAGATCATTTTATTTTACTATAAAGAACTACTAATTTCAGAACCCCGAGATACTTTAAGACAAGTTTCTGATCTTACAACTAAAGAATAGATATTTGCAGTATAGCCATTTCTGAGCCTTGAATATTTGTTTTGACGTCGACCCAAGTGTCGCCTCGGCTCGGGCAGACCGTTATGCTACGCCGACATCGCAGTTCAGGTGATCGTGTGAGTCTGTGCCCTGTGGCATTTTAGTGCAGCGCTACGAACGCTGAGGAGCAGGAGTGCCAACCCACCCCGCCGGGGTTTCTTTTAGACTCTAATTATTTACGTTTTAATTGTAACCGTGTACTTGTTGAATCCCTTTGCTCATTCAATTGTAATGATTTATTTTATTTAAAATTTTAAACCTTTATTCACTGTGCGCCTATGCCGTAAGGCCCAGCCCAAGCTGTGTTCGGTGCTTATCACATTTCGCGCATGAACGCGGCCGGCAGCTGTGGGCTGTTGCCAGTCGTCCAGACGGCCGAAGGGGGTTGGTCGTCCCTGACAGTACGGGGTCCTCCCTCACCGTTTGAGCATCACCATCACCATATAGCTGCAATAGCGTAAGTTTACTTTAATCCTTTTCATCTGCCCCGTGTTCTATCCCCGATCCCGGCATAACTCTACCAGGTTCGCCGCTTTACCTAAAGTTTGTAGTTTTATATAGTTTTCAGATAGGTACCTTTTAGATTTTGTAGTCGACTGGCCGCGTGCGTGTGCTTATCCTCGGGTTAGAAGTCCGTCCATCAACTGTGAGTAAAGTCGTTTCACCCACACCGGGTTGCCTGAGGGCTAAACGTGCAACCATTATAAACAAACTTTACTTCATTATCCAACATGGGACTCTGCATTCAGCCTCGGTAGTCTCTGCGAGGGCGAGCTACGGGCCCATCTGCCCATGCGATCAAGTAGTGACTCGGGTCACTGTCACGTAACATGAACGTCGTTGGCAACAGTGCCCTTTGTCTTTGTGAACCTATGACATAAACGTTTTTGTCTTTACCTCTGTCTGGACCTAGTGTTTTTAAGTTCAGCGTTCGCCTAACCTCGCACTCCATCCGGAAATTTATCCGTCAAGTAATAAATATGATTCGCCTAGCTTCGGCTCCGACAAAGCCTGGGCTCGACCGCACGGCAGCACCATGTACGAGTGGTCGTGTGATAAATCGCGAAGCCAAACAAGGCAAATTTTTCATTCCTAACTACTGATATCTCCCGCCACTAGGCCAGGAACCTCCTCTTGAGAGTTCACCGGGCATAATAACCACGCCAGTTCAATCAGGGGACAGCCCAGTAGACGTCAGTTTGATTAAGGTAATTTCCTAGCTGATGTCGGTTTAATGTGAAGTTGTGATTAAGCCACTTGTATGTCCATGTAAAGCAGAGTTATTTATGTTTTTATTAAAGACGAGTGTTTTGGTATATGATGTATTACATCGTATTTTTTTATGACACGTGTATTATCGCCTTGCATTCACACTAGCAAATTAAAGGTAGTAAGCAGTGTTACATTACATACTACATACTTTTCTTGGTCACCCATCTAGTGAGGCCAGTACTCGTTTTCGTCGAGATACACATGTGTCATTCACCTTGACAGATTAAATGGGTATATATAAATTGTTACATATGTATACTATTACTTGTCGCCCAGCTAGTGGGACATCCTTATCCTTACTAATATTATAAATGCGAAAGTAACTCTGTCTGTCTGTTTGTTACCTTTTCCCGACTGAACGGCTGAACGGATCGTAATGAAATTTGGTAAGGAGATAGATTATATCCTGGGGATGGACATAGGCTATATTTTGTCTAAAAATATAAATTTTAAACGGGTTAAAAAAATTATATCTTAATTTTATGTAATGTGTGTCATAGATATACACACTGTTAGTGTCATTCCTCTATGTATGCCGAGCAATAGCTTTCAAGCCATTGCGTTACGTTTTGTATTGTAAGGAACTAAGTAGAGAGTAAGAAAAAAATAAAGATCTTGACAGTTTGTAGTGTCGCCATATTTGTTTCAATTTTCAATACCGTTTTTGTATATTACAATTTAAATTTCAGAAAAAAATAATGTTTCATAGACACATAAATAGTGAGTGTGTGTCATTTCTCTATGTCCACGAGGTCTCGCCGCGTCAATTTTCTCCTTGGGGCGAACCCGTCCGCTTACTTAAATAAACAGCTTTTATCGTTGAATGGTTTCATGATTTATTTCATGAAAATCTGCTCTCATAAAAAAGGTAGTTTTACAGACATTCAATAGGTGTCTCGCTCTCTCTGAAGATCAATCTACGAATCGTTACAAATTTATTTCCTTTATTTTTTTTTAGTTTGATTTGATACAATATGATTTCACTAAAAATCAATTTCTACCCATTCCTATTTTCATTTCCATATTACGAAGTTTCACTTCTTCCACGCGGAGGGACTCCACGCAATATTTTTGCATGCAATTAAAAACTATTTTTTAATGATGCCAAAGAAGTATAACTTCTCATGCGCGTACCTATGTACACGCACCCATTTGTTTAATTTAATTTCTTCTATATATATTTTTTCTCCCTACCTAGGGCACTCATAATTCTTTTAAATTTCACGTGTATGTTTTCAATGTTATTCGAGTTGTACAATTTTTTTTTGTCAAATTGGTCATTATTTATACTTTGTTTCATTTTGGAATATGTTCGGTTGAGTGTGAGATAATTTTATTTATGTATGTTTTAATTTCATTTAATTTCTTATATATATATTCTTATCTACCTACTTCTATTAAATTTCAGGTGGATGTTAACGTTGTCATTCCAGTTGTATAAATATTTTTTTCAAATTAGTTGTTATTTATACTTTTTGTTTTATTTTGGACTATGTTTTTTTTTTTTTTTTACCTAATTCAAATATTTGTGGTGTGTACAGAGAGTGATATCTCTATTAATTTCTATACTACTTTGGATAAGCGGAATATGGCCACCACAGTTTTACATATAAACAAATCTTACAAATGTTTTAAACATTATGACTTAATAAAAAATAGTTTCACAAATATAGGTACTTATATTTTTTTTGGTGTGTATAGTTTGAAGTTTTATATTATGTATGTACGTAAATTCTTAAACATAGAGTTATTTATTAATTTATTTAGAAAATTATTCATAGGTAGGTAATAAGTTTTTCTATTTGTCAATATTATTATTATGGTAGATAGGAGTACAGTAAATGCCTACATTCTTATATTCCTTTATATCTCTTTCGATTTGGAGTGTTTCCGAGCCATTCGGTGTCCTCATCACCCCCCCCCCCCCCCCCCAAGATGGTCAAAGCCCCAAAATTTGAAAGTTTAAATTTTTTTTTTAAATCTTTCTCTTTCGATTTTAAGTGTTTTCTAGCCATTCAGGGTCTTCGAACCCCCCGCCCCCCTTTGGGAACAAAGCCCCAAAATTTCGACAATTTCAGGAATTTCAAATATCTTTTATTTCGAGATGGAGTGTTCCGAAACATTCCAGGTCCTGAACAACCATATCACCCCCCCCCCCCCCCTTCAAAAAATTAAAAGCCGCAAAAGTTCGAAAAATTGGATGAAATTGTATTAAAATTAAGTCATTACGAACTAAAGTGTCCGGGGGATGGTGGAACTTTTACCCAAAATCGACTTCTCCATCAAATTTTTTTGGGGGGGGGGGGGGGGAATGCAAAACCCCAAAATTTCGAAAAATTTAAAAAAAAATTAATATAAAAGTATACTTTTTTACTATTTGGAGTGTTTCCGAGCCATTCGGGGTCCTCAAACTACCCTCCCCCCACAAGGAGTCAAAGACCCAATAATTAAAAAATTTCCCAAAATTTCGAAAATCTATTTTCTTTCGATTTGGGGTGTTTACGAGCCATTCGGGGTCCTCAAAATCCCCCCCCCCTCTCAGGGGTCAAAACCCTAAATGTAGAAAATTTCAAAAATCATTCTCTTTTGATTTTTAGTGTTTCCCTGCCATTCAGGGTCCTCAAAATTAACCCTTCCCCATCTGGGGACATAGCCCCAAAATCTCGAAAATTTCAGGAATTTCAAATATCATTTCTTTTGATATGGAGTGTTCTGAACCATTCGAGGTCCTGAACCTTCACCCCCCCCCCCTTTTCCCAAAGTGAAAGCTACAAAATTTCGAATAATTGGAGAAAATTGTATTAAAATTAAGTCATTACGAACTAAAGTGTACGGGGGATGGTGGAACTTTCAACCAAAGTCGACTTCCCACCCAATTTTGAGGGGGGGGGGGGAATGCAAAACCCCAAAATTACGAAAAATTTCTTAAATTTAAGAATACATTTTTAATATTTGGAGTGTTTCCGAGCCATTCGGGGTCCTCAAACTACCCTCCCCCCACAAGGAGTCAAAGACCCAATAATTAAAAATATCTCCCAAAATTTCAAAAATCTATTTTCTTTCGATTTAGAGTGTTCATGAGCAATTCGGGGTCCTCAACATCACCCCCCCCCCCCCCCAGAATGAATAAAGGGGTCAAAACCCCGAAATTTAAAAAATTTTAAAAATCATTCTTTTTCGATTTTTGTGTATCCCTGCCATTCAGGGTCCTCAAAATCACCCCTCCCCTTCTGGGGACAAAGCCCCTAAATTTAGAAAATTTCAGGAATTTCAAATATTTCTTTCGAGATGGAGTGTTCCAAACCATTCGAGGTCCTGAACCTCCATACCCCCCCCCCCCCTCCTTCTCAAAACTAAAAGCCCCAAAATTTCTAAATATAAGAATATATATGATTGGATGTTGGCATGTATGACGTCGATAAACTCTTACACTGTTTGACTGATCGCCATGAAAGTTGGCACAGCGAAGTGTTTTTATGATGGAAAAGGTTTTTATGCTATCCATTTTTTTTGTAACTCGCCGCTAGATGGCGCTGTAGCGCAACAACTTCTAAACCTTTCAACCAATCGCCATGGGTAAACAGAAAATCATAGGTTACAGATACACAAACAGTAATTGTGTGTCATTTCTTAATGACCACCACACTGGACATATCGCTATCCATTTTGCTGTAGCTCGCGGATAATATATCACCCGGTGTTCAGCCCGGGCGAAGCCGGGTACTGCAGCTAGTATCTTATATAAAATTCTCGTGTCACAGTGTTAGTTACCATACTCCTCCGAAACGGCTTGACCGATTTTTATGAAATTTTGTATGCATATTCAGTAGGTCTGAGAATAGGCTACTATCTATATTTCATTCCGCTAAGTGATAAGGGTTGTCCACCCCTAACATTTTTTGGACAAAATTTTTATTTTTTTATAATGTGGCATTAAAAAATATATACAACCCTAAATTTTCACCCTTATATCACTAACCCTTAATTTTTAATAGAATTTTATATTTTTCAACTCCGATCGATAGCTTACCAATTACACTTGATCAACCTTCTCCGCATACAGCGAGCTCATTACCTGGATTAACACATAGACCACATATTAACATGAAATTCCATCCCTAAAGGAGTGAAAAAGTGATAATTTCATTTTATAACAGAAAAAATCATAGGTCATAGACATACAAATAGTGAGTGAGTGTCATTTATCTATGTCTGCCACACGATCATATACATAGTAAGGTCTGGCAAATTCATATTTTTGAAGTTATACTTCTATTGTGACTTCCAACAAGGTTACGTTAAACGTTTAACGCTCCTGGGGAGGGGTAATAGAAAGAGAGAGAGAGCGAGAGTGAATGCGTGCAACTCGAACGTGCTATTGTAAGGAACTAAGTAGAGAGTAAGAAAAAAATAAAGATCCTGACAGTTTGTGGTATCGCCATATTTGTTTCAATTTTCAATACCCTTTTTGTATATTACAATTTATATTGCAGAAAAAAATCATGTTTCATAGACACATAAATAGTGAGTGTGTGTCATTTCTCTATGTCCACGAGGTCTCGCCAATTTTCGTCAATTTTCTCCTTGGGGCGAACCCGTCCGCTTAGTTAAATAAACAGCTTTTATCGTAGAATGATTTCATGATTTATTTTAGTTTGATTTGATACAATATAATTTCACTAAAAATCAATTTCTACCCCTTCCTATTTTCATTTCCACATTATGAAGTTTCACTTCTTCCGCGCGGAGGGACTCCACGCACTATTTTTGCATGCAATTAAAAACTATTTTTTAATGATGCCAAAGAAATATAACTTCTCACGCGCGTATTTAAGTACACGCACCCATTTTTTTTCTCCTTGGTGAGACCAGCCCGCTTAGTGGAGCTCGCAGCGGCTAGCAAAATAAAGGCGCCAATAACAGTTTTGTTCTTAACTTCGTCAATAGATAGAGTTATTTGCCTTGAATTTCAAACGCACCATCGTTTGATGCGTTTGTCATGTCTTTAATTTTCGTTTGTTTGTGCAGTATGCGTTCCTATACCATTCATCCGATTGCGATGAAATTTTGGTGAGTGGTTATGCGCATGCCCGTGAAGGTTTCGAGACGGTATTACTATTTTGCAATAGTTGGAGCACAAATCTTTTCAAAAAATGTGTTTATTTCATATTATATAGCGGTACGTCTTCTGTTTTTGATGTATAAGTGCGCACGCATGACACAATTTATTTAAATATAAAAGAGAAGCTGAGATAGAGTGATATATAGAGTGAGATAGAGAGAGACAGTGATATAAGTTGAGATAGAGCGAGGTATAGAGAATTAAATGGGTTTGATAAAGAGATATATAGATGTATAGAGCTATATAGAGATTTATATATAGAAGAGATAGAGATAGTGGGAGTTATATATGTATCTATGTAGATATAAAGAGATAAATAGAGATAGAGAGATACATATATAAATATATAGATGTAGATAGAGATAAATATATATTTAGATGATTTTTATATGTGTAACTGCTTCAAACATATTAAAAAAACAAAACTGAATGAGGCATTGAAATGCATGCCGAGTATTAGCTAGATAATGGAATCTTTTAAATATTATTAATCTCTTATTTTTAAGCTTTTTTCTATAGTGATTTATAGAGTCTAGACTACATACAGACCACCAATTTTTTTTTAGATATATACAGGTAAATAACTATACACTGGCAGAACAACGTCTGTCGGGATCTGAAAGTGATATAAATTATTTTGCACACTTGACATTCAAATTAAGAAGACAATAATTACTGTCTACATCTGATTTCTAAAAGGTCCCCTTCACCCTGTGTTCAGCCCGGGCAACGCCGGGTACTACAGCTAGTAGGTATATAAATTTTTAATTATATATCACGTTGCATCAGAATCTTCTTTATCTAAAATAAACATGATCAGTGTGAAAAAATGTAAATATTTAATCACTAACGTTAGGTCGACTAACTATAAGTAACATGTATCATGTACACGTTATTTTTAATTAATTTAACCTCTTGAAACGGTTTGCATTCAAAAAAATTATTAAAAACCAAATTTATAACGCCGAACATTTTTATTTCTTAGAAAAAATAAAAATCATTATTATCAGAAAATTTCAAGTGTGGCTTTGATGAAAGAAAATCCACATAGGTATACGTTTGTCTGTAAATCTGTAAGGGGGTGCCTCCCATTTCAGGTGATGATTTTATATTTATATTAATCACTGATAAACTTTTAGACTTGTTCAATTGTTTAACTTTCACGAAATAAAATATACATACAGCGCATACTTTTTGCATAGGCAATTAGCTGTCAAAGTTACATTTTTAACGTTTTTGAGTTGTACAAATAAGGAGAATTTTATTTATTGCAGAACTGAAACTTTTTAGGTTTAACTGCAATACCACTGGCTAATTCATGATGTGGTTTGCATTTCCATCACAAAAACTCATTTATGTTTCTTGGCTGTCAAAATCGTAACAAATTTGAGAATTTTGAAATGCCAGGTAAAATAAATTAATATTTTCTGAAGGAAATTCAACCCATTTTTTGAAGTAGCCAGTGGCATTGCAGTTAAACCTAAAAAGTTTCAATTCTGCAAGAAATTAAATTATCCTTATTTGTACAACCAAAAACGTTAAAAATGTAACTTCGGCAGCTAATTATGCAAAAAGTATGGGCTGTATATATTTTTCATTTAGTGAAAGTTAAACAATTGAAAAATTCTACAAGTTTATCTGTTATTAATGTAAATATAAAATCTTGACCTGAAATGGGAGGCACCCCTTAAGGTATATTTGTTCTAAGAATATACTTCATTGAAAGTGGTATTATTTCGTTACCAAGTGAAACACAACCTGATTCAATTTGCAAAACTGGCAGTAAAATATTAATTTAATTAATTATTTTCTACAGCCCATTAATTAGGTAACGATAATTATATTAAGATACCCTATAATTTTGCGATATTTTATTGTTTCAAGCTAGACTTCAAAATCCCATAGATACTTGACCACTGGTAATTAGTTTATTGACGGCCATGACATGTACAACTTGTTCTAGTATTCCACTCGGTCACACTGATTGAAGCAACGATAGTGATGTATGTTTACTATTGGTTCCTACAACAGTAGGTCGAGTGCCGGGCGAGCGAAGCTTCAGTGACATTCATGAAAATTGTGTGTACTTGTATGCCGTCTATCTTAGTATCGCTTTGTAACGCAAATTGTTAATATTAGATTCCAACACTGCAAGGAACATGTGAAAAGCTCACTACTCTGTGTAAACACAATATTTAATATACTAATTACAAAAATTCATTAGTTACTAATTTTACACCCGTAACTAAGTTACATGCAAAGGTGTTTGGGCGTGTGACCTTAATTTCAACTTCCATTCGCAGTCAAACAATCACTATTCATTAGTTACACAATCAAATAGTTATGTAGTATATCTGCCCGGTGTCTGTATGTTGAGAATAATACACTGTTCTAGCAATTTTAATAATTTTTAATCATGTATTTAAGGATTTTCGCGGAAGTGTCCTGCTATCTGAAATAATTTGTATGCTTCGAAATATTATTTCGGGTTTTAAATTTAGCGACTTGGCACATAAATCTGTAAGTCCGATTTTCTAATCCAAGACAAATTATACTACGAATAACTTATGTAATTATTTTAATACGGGATTCATTACTTATTTTGTCTCACATAAACAAATAAATTTAATTTGCTGGCTCACAGTAGTGAAAATATATTCAGTGAAAGTAATTTACGGATGTAAAAACACTTTCAAGAGTGTATTTTATTTGTTTAAGACAAAACAATGACTCGTGATATGAAATACCGATATTGAAATCACGAATAAACACGTCGTTACATAATAATAAATAAACACTTATTTTGTTATAAATCAGTTAGTTGTTTATGCTGATCATAGAGAAACAAAGCATTTATAGGCATATATAAACTACTTTCTGTAGTGACTCTTCCTAAAAATTAGTCGCCGTAACTGCACTGTATGACTGATAAAGATCCTGGCCATACGGAGTACCTTATTTGTTTGTTCATTTTTCTTGATACGTGATATTTGTATAAATAAGTATGACTACAAATATAAAGAACACAAGTCTAAAATAGTCAATGCAATAAATGCATTGGACTACATATTTTTAACATTAAAGAACTATCTTTATCATACCCTACTTTAAATTTAAAATAACTCATTTGCAGGTAGTGGAAGAATACGCGGTAATTGGTTATTTACGGATTTGGTAAATAAATAATAATTTATCTGTTAACTTATACAGTATAATAACAAACAGTTTATATTAAAAATCTATAAGGTTATCGCATAATTAGAAAACAATTTCATGAAATGAAATGGAAGAAACGTTTAAGCGTAATGTAGGACTCTTGTTAAGTTACTTAGTAATACGTTTTCATAACTGTATGAATACGAATTTAGTACAGCATACTCCTTACGTCATGTTAATTTAATGTGGGTTAAGGTAATTTTTGAAAAACCTTGACGATAAAATTTTATTTTAAATTTACAATGTAAGTTTTAATAGTTCAAAGTGAGGTCTACAACAAAAAATAAACACACAGAAGTACAAATGTATACCGTACAGTGTTATCCTATCCATTCAAGGGTAACGCCTAAAAAACGTGAAGTGAGTCGTATTACGATAAAAATAATTTATTTATTACAATAAATGTTGCTTTCATTTTGTATTTTTTTCGATTATATTTACTTGCATAATCTAAGTATATTTACACGTAATTTCTCCATATAGTGTGAATATACATTCCATTTATTTCGTCAAAGAAAATACTAATAAGTGTAACTTACGCGAAAATGATTTCTAGTTTTGGGGGCATTCAAAAGATTGTCTGCCCAGCGAAAATCATACCGCAATTGTTTCCTTAAAACCAACATCCGTCTTCTCCCAGGTGTTTATTATTTTCATTATACTACAAATAAATTACCGGTATGCGTAAAACAATTTGTACGGCAATGTAAAATTATGCTGTATGCACTAATATATAGGTAAAATAAAATCCACTTACCTTGCAGAAGTTACATGTTCACTGATGTACTTTCGTCGAAAAATTCTTCTGGAGTGCTAATACGTTCACCAGTCACTGCTTCAAATATACTACTGACGCCAAACCTCTTCACGCAGGACTGCCGGATGGGCAAGATGGTCATAAAATCGCTTATGATCCTTCCCGTTTCCTGTTGACCGGCTGAAAACGGCACGCACCGCTTTTACAACATGGCATAAAATGTTTCCCCGACCGCCTTCAAAGCAAAGATACATCTGTCCAGGGAAAAAAAAATATTATTGCGGTATTTTCAAAGGGCAATGTATCCGAAAAATTATCTCCAAAAAGGTAAAGTTTCTAGAAGATAATGCTGGAACATTAAAACATTCAAAAATACAGGTTCTCACTCTCTCTCTCACTCTCTCACTCTCTCACTCTCTCTCACTCTCTCACTCTCTCACTCTCTCTCACTCTCTCACTCTCTCACTCTCTCTCACTCTCACTCTCTCACTCTCTCACTCTCTCTCTCTCTCTCTCTTTCTCTCTCTCTCTCTAAGATGATGAAAACAATGAACTAAAAGAATCTCGGTTTCTCGGTTTTCAAACTTGAAACCATATACATACATGTCTGCAGTAGCGCGGCGTGACCGCGCGTCTCCACATATCACAGCCAGCGAACCGCCTTCCCCCTGCCCTTCATCCAAACAACCTACCTCGGCGCTGATACCCTGCACCTGCTGAGTGTCACCGACATGCACCCCGCGCCTCCCCTCGAAAAGTTTCTCCGGCGCTATCTGCTGTCTGGATACTTCTGTAGAAGCCGACTCTTCCAGATTGATGTGTCTCAAACTGGCAGTGCCTTTGTGATCTGCCTCGCGCTTTCTGAACATCTTCCCAGGCAGCTGTTGTTCGGCCTCTGGTAAGACCGCTCCCAAAGATTACTCGGTGGTTGCAATCTCTAACGGGTAGAAATCATGTTGCAATTTTGGAGCACTAACGACCAAATTTCGGCACTATTGGGTTATAAGTAAGGTTACCTAGAAATAGAAGCTTTACTAAGTATATATATATATATATGTGTGTGTGTGTGTGTGTGTGTGATTTTAAGATTTTATCTTCATGTCATTTTGAGAATATCATGTAGGATTAGACATACCGCTCTTGGAACATTCTGTGTACGCCATTTAAATATGTCGAAACATTTTATGAATTGTTCTTTCACACAGACTAACCCCAAATTTGTAAATTATATTCAGGCGATATCGAGGTACTTAATCACGGGCTTGTTGTGTTCCATGTTCATCTACTATGTTTCTGCAATAAAATTAATATTTTCTCAGAACAGTAGCCCTTATACTTTACTTTATGTCAACTTTTGTAATTTAAAGTATATACATATAAATAAATTATTTTGAATTAAAAATGGATATATAAAATGTATTTGTGTACGTTCATTTTATTTTATATATCGAATCAATTTTTGTCACAAAATGAGTAACGGCTTGTTTCCCATATATGTGACATGTAGGTATAACAACTGGCGATAGAGAAGATGGGATAAATTATATTTTGTAGAATGAACTGTGGTGAGACATTGTTGACTTTCCAAATTTGTGCAGTGTTGTTAAGATTTTATTTAAATTTTATTTAAGCAAATAGGAAAAGTATGTTCCGGAGCAACATGAGACTGAGGATTATTGAAATCAGCTGGTGGTCGTGTTGGAATTGCAGAAATGGCCACTAAATTATACATATCCGCATCATACATTAGACTAATCGTGAGCAAATATTAATGAATTTCGCACATCTATTAATGATATATGCCTATAAATATCCGAAATTTTGCATAATTTTATGTACTGTTTTACGATTATTCCATATATTCCTAAAAATTTCCCTAATTACCCTTTAAAAAATATATCTAAATATCACTTAATCATCATGAAAATCCACAAAAAGATACAATTAAAAAATTAGCCATAAATTCATTCAATCTGTATTAACACATGCTTTTTAAACTTCAAAGCCATCTATCCATCAGTTATTTGGTTATTATTTAACTTTACAAGTATTTCGAAACAAATATGTAAGCATTTTTGTAATTAACATCTGCGTATTAAATTTGAAGGGCTTCAGTGTTTTGGTTAAGAAATTATGCATGTGTACGATTATAGAGCATGTTGTGTAAAAATGGTTTATTAATGCATGAGTGTATGTGTAACTGGGCCTTGCATATTAATTTTTTAAAGGGCATAAATGTTTTGGTTACGAAATTAGGATAGGGTATGCTTTTAGAGCAACTTGTGTTAAAATGGACGATTTTTGTGTAGGTGTATTTGTAATGGACATCTGCGTAGGAAATTTGAAGGGCGTAAGTCGTTCAGTTACGAAATGAAGCATGTTGTTATAAAATAGATGATTTGCACATATATTTATGTTATTCAGCCAATAAATGTGTATTTTGGAGGACGTAAGACCTTTGGTTACAAAATTAATCATAGGTATGATTATAAAGCGAAATAATAACAAAAGGGCGTAACTGTGTAAGCATACTGGTAACAGATGATTTTTTTTTGCGTCTGAGCGTTTTCATCGTGAAGTTGTGGCTTCTTTTTGGCCTTTTTCTGTGGCTTTTCAGGATTTAAAAAAATAGGATACGTAATTGCTTTGTGACTCTTATTTTAAAAAAAGGACATTAGGAATATTTCTAGGGAAATATGGGAATACTTTAAATTTTTCGAAATTATATCACTGTGTGCCATTTTGCTGTCAAAAAACGTTCCCGAAAGTGCTGATGTTTATTAAAAATTCTAGGACCCCAATACTCTTAAAACACCAAATGTATTTATGTGAAGTTATATTACACAATTGTATTTTAATAACAACATTTGTAAATATGATATCGAAACTGTGGTGTCCTCTGTGAAGTAGTATAGTGTATAGATATAAAATAAAAAAATATTAAAGTTAATTCTGTGACCTGATGTTGGACAATTTCTTTTATTTTAAATAGAATTTATTTTTATTTTCGTTCCCTTAACTAAGCTGTTCTATGTATAAAAGAATATATATATGTATATACATATGTTTTTGCTCAAAAAGAAATTTATAACGTGTAAATTACGAACATAAAATCTTAATATTATATTTTAATACCTAGTAATGAATGGTTAAAACTTAATTTCCTAACTTCTGCGACTAATGGTTTGGGATGTATATAATAACTGTATGAGTCCGACAGTCGGTTAAACGTTTGAATTAATACACGTAAAATTTTATTTTAAAAAATCCAAGGGAGTTTTGACACAAGGTAAGTACTTATAGCTGGCAACACTGATATATTACCTTTAAATAAATATACAAAGTTACAACAGTTGCCCCTAATCAATATTTTCTTTAATTTACAGTAATTATATTAGATAGTTTTGGGTCGCATTTTTATTACAACATAATCGGCCATAAAAGTTGCAAATTTGGAACACTAACTACCATATACGGCAGTAACCAGCACTAAGGTAGCACTAACGAATGCATTCATTGAAGTTTACGTATTGTGCTTTTTCCTTGACGTCAAGCCAGCCCGGATCACTAAATCGGCCATAAAAGTCGCAATTTTGGAGCACTAACCACCAAATTGACTAACCAGCACTAACGTAGCACTAACGAAAGCAATTATTGAATTTTTCATATTGTGATTTTTCCTATGTTTCCGGGCCAACTTGACGTCAAGCCAGCCCGGATCACTAAATCGGCCATAAAAGTTGCAATTTTGGAGCATTAACGACCACATTTTGGCACTAACCAGCACTAACGTAGCACTAACGAATGCATTCATTGAATTTTCCGTATTGTGCTTTTCCTATGTTTCCGGGCCAGCTTGACGTCAAGCCAGCCCGGATCACTAAATCGGCCATAAAAGTCGCAATTTTGGAGCACTAACCACCAAATTTTTGCACTAACCAGCACTAACGTAGCACTAACGAATGCATTCATTGAATTTTCCGTATTGTGCTTTTTCCTATGTTTCCGGGCTAGCTTGACGTCAAGCCAGCCTGGATCACTAAATCGGCCATAAAAGTCGCAATTTTGGAGCACTAACCACCAAATTTTTGCACTAACCAGCACTAACGTAGCACTAACGAATGCATTTATTGAATTTTTCATATTGTGCTTTTTCCTATGTTTCCGGGCCAGCTTGACGTCAAGCCAGCCCGGATCACTAAATCGGCCATAAAAGTTGAAATTTTGGAGCATTAACGACCACATTTTGGCACTAACCAGCACTAACGTAGCACTAACAAATGCATTCATTGAATTTTCCGTATTGTGCTTTTTCCTATGTTTCCGGGCCAGCTTGACGTCAAGCCAGCCCGGATCACTAAATCGGCCATAAAAGTCGCAATTTTGGAGCACTAACCACCAAATTTTTGCACTAACCAGCACTAACGTAGCACTAACGAATGCATTTATTGAATTTTTCATATTGTGCTTTTTCCTATGTTTCCGGGCCAGCTTGACGTCAAGCCAGCCCGGATCACTAAATCGGCCATAAAAGTCGCAATTTTGGAGCACTAACCACCAAATTTTTGCACTAACCAGCACTAACGTAGCACTAACGAATGCATTCATTGAATTTTCCGTATTGTGCTTTTTCCTATGTTTCCGGGCTAGCTTGACGTCAAGCCAGCCCGGATCACTAAATTGGCCATAAAAGTCGCAATTTTGGAGCACTAACCACCAAATTTTTGCACTAACCAGCACTAACGTAGCACTAACGAATGCATTCATTGAATAATCCGTATTGTGCTTTTTCCTATGTTTCCGGGCTAGCTTGACGTCAAGCCAGCCCGGATCACTAAATCGGCCATAAAAGTCGCAATTTTGGAGCACTAACCACCAAATTTTTGCACTAACCAGCACTAACGTAGCACTAACGAATGCATTTATTGAATTTTTCATATTGTGCTTTTTCCTATGTTTCCGGGCCAGCTTGACGTCAAGCCAGCCCGGATCACTAAATCGGCCTTAAAAGTTGCAATTTTGGAGCACTAACGACCAAATTTCGGCACTAACCAGCACTAACGTAGCACTAACGAATTTTGGAAAAAAATTATTCCCGACGAAATATGACCGGGCCCACTTGACGGACATACAAGATGATTGGAAACGAGTAAACACGCACCCCGACGACACAAAGAGCAGGGAGCAGAGGGCAGGACAACTTTTACAACATCACCCCTCCTTCCGATCCCATCTGCACCCACAACTACACCGTTTGTTCCCCCTCCTCGTCAGTATCCGGGGAGTTTAATCTGAATCGCGAAGAGGGATTAATTAATTTTCGACACTTGTCGCCGCCGACGTTCGCGGTCTGGCGGTCTACTCCGCGATCACCGTTGAGCGACGTGGATTGTCGTCTCGCGGCGGTTGTCACCCCGGTCCTGAAGAAGGGAGGGGAGGGGGGTAGGTTGTCGCGTACAGCTTCGGACTTCTTAGTAAGGCCAGACTTAACAAGTGTTGCACGGTAAGAAAAACACTGAGGTCTATTTCTTCTAGTCCTTTGAAATTTATTGTAGCTCATTGGGCAAATTTAATGAAGTGCTCTTGCACATGTGAATCCGTTTTTTATTGATTACTTGTGTCGCTTCTCTTAATATATTTTGCTTGTGTAAGAACAGGTAAATTTACGTTCAACTGTTTTTACGTTTTGTTCTAACAAAAAAAAAGAAACGAACAATTGACAACTATTAATATTATAATTACCTCATTTACAACATAAATAAGATTTTTATAATTTTTTTGTCTTAATCTTACGTTGGGTTTCATAAAGACCAGAGAAATGGCTAAAATAAAGTTATAGCTACTTATGTTTGTAGCAGTGACTTTTGTTTTGATATGTTATATGGCAAGTGTTCAAGTGATTTATACATAAAAAACTGTTTGTAGCATCACGATACGGTGCG